>NC_134191.1:11862325-11879825 GCF_964188355.1 Buteo buteo
CCTAACCCTAACCCTAGCCCTAACCCTAACCCTAGCCGTAACCCTAACCCTAACCCTAACCCTAGCCCTAACCCTAACCCTAACCCTAACCCTAACCTTAGCCCTAACCCTAACCCCTAACCCCTAACCGTAACGCTAACCCTAAGCCTAACCCCTAACCCCTAACCCCTAACCCTAACCCTAACCCTAAACCCTAACCCTAACCCTAACCCTAACCCTAGCCCTAACCCTAGCCCTAAGTCGTACCCTAACCCTAATCCTAACCCTAACCCAACCTTAACCCTAAAACTAACCTTAGCCCTTAAAACTAACCTAATAGAAACCCTAACCCTAACTCCTAACCCTAAGCCTAACCTAACCCTAACCCTAACCCTAGCCGTAACCCTAACCCTAACCCTAACCCTAGCCCTAACCCTAACCCTAACCTTAGCCCTAACCCTTAACCCCTAACCCCTAACCGTAACGCTAACCCTAAGCCTAACCCCTAACCCCTAACCCCTAACCCTAACCATAACCCTAAACCCTAACCCTAACCCTAACCCTAACCCTAGCCCTAACCCTAGCCCTAAGTCGTACCCTAACCCTAATCCTAACCCTAACGCAACCTTAACCCTAAAACTAACCTTAGCCCTTAAAATTAACCTAATAGAAACCCTAACCCTAACTCCTAACCCTAAGCCTAACCTAACCCTAACCCTAACCCTAGCCGTAACCCTAACCCTAACCCTAACCCTAGCCCTAACCCTAACCCTAACCTTAGCCCTAACCCTAACCCCTAACCCCTAACCGTAACGCTAACCCTAAGCCTAACCCCTAACCCCTAACCCCTATCCCTAACCATAACCCTAAACCCTAACCCTAACCCTAACCCCAACCCTAGCCCTAACCCTAGCCCTAAGTCGTACCCTAACCCTAATCCTAACCCTAACCCAACCTTAACCCTAAAACTAACCTTAGCCCTTAAAACTAACCTAATAGAAACCCTAACCCTAACTCCTAACCCTAAGCCTAACCTAACCCTAACCCTAACCCTAGCCGTAACCCTAACCCTAACCCTAACCCTAGCCCTAACCCTAACCCTAACCCTAACCCTAACCTTAGCCCTAACCCTAACCCCTAACCCCTAAACGTAACGCTAACCCTAAGCCTAACCCCTAACCCCTAACCCCTAACCCTAACCCTAACACTAAACCCTAACCCTAACCCTAACCCTAACCCTAGCCCTAACCCTAGCCCTAAGTCGTACCCTAACCCTAATCCTAACCCTAACCCAACCTAACCCTAAAACTAACCTTAGCCCTTAGAACTAACCTAATAGAAACCCTAACCCTAACTCCTAACCCTAAGCCTAACCTAACCCTAACCCTAACCCTAGCCGTAACCCTAACCCTAACCCTAACCCTAGCCCTAACCCTAACCCTAACCCTAACCCTAACCTTAGCCCTAACCCTAACCCCTAACCCCTAACCGTAACGCTAACCCTAAGCCTAACCCCTAACCCCTAACCCCTAACCCTAACCCTAACCCTAAACCCTAACCCTAACCCTAACCCTAACCCTAGCCCTAACCCTAGCCCTAAGTCGTACCCTAACCCTAATCCTAACCCTAACCCAACCTTAACCCTAAAACTAACGTTAGCCCTTAAAACTAACCTAATAGAAACCCTAACCCTAACTCCTAACCCTAAGCCTAACCTAACCCTAACCCTAACCCTAGCTGTAACCCTAACCCTAACCCTAACCCTAGCCCTAACCCTAACCCTAACCCTAACCCTAACCTTAGCCCTAACCCTAACCCCTAACCCCTAACCGTAACACTAACCCTAAGCCTAACCCCTAACCCCTAACCCCTAACCCTAACCCTAACCCTAAACCCTAACCCTAACCCTAACCCTAACCCTAGCCCTAACCCTAGCCCTAAGTCGTACCCTAACCCTAATCCTAACCCTAACGCAACCTTAACCCTATAGCTAACCTTAGCCCTTAAAACTAACCTAATAGAAACCCTAACCCTAACTCCTAACCCTAAGCCTAACCTAACCCTAACCCTAACCCTAGCCGTAACCCTAACCCTAACCCTAACCCTAGCCCTAACCCTAACCCTAACCCTAACCCTAACCTTAGCCCTAACCCTAACCCCTAACCCCTAACCGTAACGCTAACCCTAAGCCTAACCCCTAACCCCTAACCCCTAACCCTAACCCTAACCCTAAACCCTAACCCTAACCCTAACCCTAACCCTAGCCCTAACCCTAGCCCTAAGTCGTACCATAACCCTAATCCTAACCCTAACCCAACCTTAACCCTAAAACTAACCTTAGCCCTTAAAACTAACCTAATAGAAACCCTAACCCTACCTCCTAACCCTAAGCCTAACCTAACCCTAACCCTAACCCTAGCCGTAACCCTAACCCTAACCCTAACCCTAGCCCTAACCCTAACCCTAACCCTAACCCTAACCTTAGCCCTAACCCTAACCCCTAACCCCTAACCGTAACGCTAACCCTAAGCCTAACCCCTAACCCCTAACCCCTAACCCTAACCCTAACCCTAAACCCTAACCCTAACCCTAACCCTAACCCTAGCCCTAACCCTAGCCCTAAGTCGTACCCTAACCCTAATCCTAACCCTAACCCAACCTTAACCCTATAGCTAAACTTAGCCCTTAAAACTAACCTAATAGAAACCCTAACCCTAACTCCTAACCCTAAGCCTAACCTAACCGTAACCCTAACCCTAGCCGTAACCCTAACCCTAACCCTAGCCCTAACCCTAACCCTAACCTTAGCCCTAACCCTAACCCCTAACCCCTAACCGTAACGCTAACCCTAAGCCTAACCCCTAACCCCTAACCCCTAACCCTAACCCTAACCCTAAACCCTAACCCTAACCCTAACCCTAACCCTAGCCCTAACCCTAGCCCTAAGTCGTACCCTAACCCTAATCCTAACCCGAACCCAACCTTAACCCTAAAACTAACCTTAGCCCTTAAAACTAACCTAATAGAAACCCTAACCCTAACTCCTAACCCTAAGCCTAACCTAACCCTAACCCTAACCCTAGCCGTAACCCTAACCCTAACCCTAACCCTAGCCCTAACCCTAACCCTAACCCTAACCCTAACCTTAGCCCTAACCCTAATCCCTAACCCCTAACCGTAACGCTAACCCTAAGCCTAACCCCTAACCCCTAACCCCTAACCCTAACCCTAACCCTAACCCTAACCCTAACCCTAGCCCTAACCGTAGCCCTAAGTCGTACCCTAACCCTAATCCTAACCCTAACCCAACCTTAACCCTAAAACTAACCTTAGCCCTTAAAACTAACCTAATAGAAACCCTAACCCTAACTCCTAACCCTAAGCCTAACCTAACCCTAACCCTAACCCTAGCCGTAACCCTAACCCTAGCCCTAACCCTAACCCTAACCCTAACCCTAACCTTAGCCCTAACCCTAACCCCTAACACCTAACCGTAACGCTAACCCTAAGCCTAACCCCTAACCCCTAACCCCTAACCCTAACCCTAACCCTAAACCCTAACCCTAACCCTAACCCTAACCCTAGCCCTAACCCTAGCCCTAAGTCGTACCCTAACCCTAATCCTAACCCTAACCCAACCTTAACCCTAAAACTAACCTTAGCCCTTAAAACTAACCTAATAGAAACCCTAACCCTAAATCCTAACCCTAAGCCTAACCTAACCCTAACCCTAACCCTAGCCGTAACCCTAACCCTAACCCTAACCCTAGCCCTAACCCTAACCCTAACCCTAACCCTAACCTTAGCCCTAACCCTAACCCCTAACCCCTAACCGTAACGCTAACCCTAAGCCTAACCCCTAACCCCTAACCCCTAACCCTAACCCTAACCCTAAACCCTAACCCTAACCCTAACCCTAACCCTAGCCCTAACCCTAGCCCTAAGTCGTACCCTAACCCTAATCCTAACCCTAACGCAACCTTAACCCTATAGCTAACCTTAGCCCTTAAAACTAACCTAATAGAAACCCTAACCCTAACTCCTAACCCTAAGCCTAACCTAACCCTAACCCTAACCCTAGCCGTAACCCTAACCCTAACCCTAACCCTAGCCCTAACCCTAACCCTAACCCTAACCCTAACCTTAGCCCTAACCCTAACCCCTAACCCCTAACCGTAACGCTAACCCTAAGCCTAACCCCTAACCCCTAACCCCTAACCCTAACCCTAACCCTAAACCCTAACCCTAACCCTAACCCTAACCCTAGCCCTAACCCTAGCCCTAAGTCGTACCCTAACCCTAATCCTAACCCTAACCCAACCTTAACCCTAAAACTAACCTTAGCCCTTAAAACTAACCTAATAGAAACCCTAACCCTAACTCCTAACCCTAAGCCTAACCTAACCCTAACCCTAACCCTAGCCGTAACCCTAACCCTAACCCTAACCCTAGCCCTAACCCTAACCCTAACCCTAACCCTAACCTTAGCCCTAACCCTAACCCCTAACCCCTAACCGTAACGCTAACCCTAAGCCTAACCCCTAACCCCTAACCCTAACCCTAACCCTAAACCCTAACCCTAACCCTAACCCTAACCCTAGCCCTAACCCTAGCCCTAAGTCGTACCCTAACCCTAATCCTAACCCTAACGCAACCTTAACCCTATAGCTAACCTTAGCCCTTAAAACTAACCTAATAGAAACCCTAACCCTAACTCCTAACCCTAAGCCTAACCTAACCCTAACCCTAACCCTAGCCGTAACCCTAACCCTAACCCTAACCCTAGCCCTAACCCTAACCCTAACCCTAACCTTAGCCCTAACCCTAACCCCTAACCCCTAACCGTAACGCTAACCCTAAGCCTAACCCCTAACCCCTAACCCCTAACCCTAACCCTAACCCTAAACCCTAACCCTAACCCTAACCCTAACCCTAGCCCTAACCCTAGCCCTAAGTCGTACCATAACCCTAATCCTAACCCTAACCCAACCTTAACCCTAAAACTAACCTTAGCCCTTAAAACTAACCTAATAGAAACCCTAACCCTAACTCCTAACCCTAAGCCTAACCTAACCCTAACCCTAACCCTAGCCGTAACCCTAACCCTAACCCTAACCCTAGCCCTAACCCTAACCCTAACCCTAACCCTAACCTTAGACCTAACCCTAACCCCTAACCCCTAACCGTAACGCTAACCCTAAGCCTAACCCCTAACCCTTAACCCCTAACCCTAACCCTAACCCTAAACCCTAACCCTAACCCTAACCCTAACCCTAGCCCTAAACCTAGCCCTAAGCCGTACCCTAACCCTAATCCTAACCCTAACCCAACCTTAACCCTAAAACTAACCTTAGCCCTTAAAACTAACCTAATAGAAACCCTAACCCTAACTCCTAACCCTAAGCCTAACCTAACCCTAACCCTAACCCTAGCCGTAACCCTAACCCTAACCCTAACCCTAGCCCTAACCCTAACCCTAACCCTAACCCTAACCTTAGCCCTAACCCTAACCCCTAACCCCTAACCGTAACGCTAACCCTAAGCCTAACCCCTAACCCCTAACCCCTAACCCTAACCATAACCCTAACCCTAGCCCTAACCCTAGCCCTAAGTCGTACCCTAACCCTAATCCTAACCCTAACCCAACCTTAACCCTAAAACTAACCTTAGCCCTTAAAACTAACCTAATAGAAACCCTAACCCTAACTCCTAACCCTAAGCCTAACCTAACCCTAACCCTAACCCTAGCCGTAACCCTAACCCTAACCCTAACCCTAGCCCTAACCCTAACCCTAACCCTAACCCTAACCTTAGCCCTAACCCTAACCCCTAACCCCTAACCGTAACGCTAACCCTAAGCCTAACCCCTAACCCCTAACCCCTAACCCTAACCCTAACCCTAAACCCTAACCCTAACCCTAACCCTAACCCTAGCCCTAACCCTAGCCCTAAGTCGTACCCTAACCCTAATCCTAACCCTAACGCAACCTTAACCCTATAGCTAACCTTAGCCCTTAAAACTAACCTAATAGAAACCCTAACCCTAACTCCTAACCCTAAGCCTAACCTAACCCTAACCCTAACCCTAGCCGTAACCCTAACCCTAACCCTAACCCTAACCTTAGCCCTAACCCTAACCCCTAACCCCTAACCGTAACGCTAACCCTAAGCCTAACCCCTAACCCCTAACCACTAACCCTAACCCTAACCCTAAACCCTAACCCTAACCCTAACCCTAACCCTAGCCCTAACCCTAGCCCTAAGTCGTACCCTAACCCTAATCCTAACCCTAACGCAACCTTAACCCTATAGCTAACCTTAGCCCTTAAAACTAACCTAATAGAAACCCTAACCCTAACTCCTAACCCTAAGCCTAACCTAACCCTAACCCTAACCCTAGCCGTAACCCTAACCCTAACCCTAACCCTAGCCCTAACCCTAACCCTAACCCTAACCTTAGCCCTAACCCTAACCCCTAACCCCTAACCGTAACGCTAACCCTAAGCCTAACCCCTAACCCCTAACCCCTAACCCTAACCCTAACCCTAAACCCTAACCCTAACCCTAACCCTAACCCTAGCCCTAACCCTAGCCCTAAGTCGTACCATAACCCTAATCCTAACCCTAACCCAACCTTAACCCTAAAACTAACCTTAGCCCTTAAAACTAACCTAATAGAAACCCTAACCCTAACTCCTAACCCTAAGCCTAACCTAACCCTAACCCTAACCCTAACCCTAGCCCTAACCCTAGCCCTAAGTCGTACCCTAACCCTAATCCTAACCCTAACCCAACCTTAACCCTAAAACTAACCTTAGCCCTTAAAACTAACCTAATAGAAACCCTAAACCTAACTCCTAACCCTAAGCCTAACCTAACCCTAACCCTAACCCTAGCCGTAACCCTAACCCTAACCCTAACCCTAGCCCTAACCCTAACCCTAACCCTAACCCTAACCTTAGCCCTAACCCTAACCCCTAACCCCTAACCGTAACGCTAACCCTAAGCCTAACCCCTAACCCCTAACCCCTAACCCTAACCCTAACCCTAAACCCTAACCCTAACCCTAACCCTAACCCTAGCCCTAACCCTAGCCCTAAGTCGTACCCTAACCCTAATCCTAACCCTAACCCAACCTTAACCCTAAAACTAACCTTAGCCCTTAAAACTAACCTAATAGAAACCCTAACCCTAACTCCTAACCCTAAGCCTAACCTAACCCTAACCCTAACCCTAGCCGTAACCCTAACCCTAACCCTAACCCTAGCCCTAACCCTAACCCTAACCCTAACCCTAACCTTAGCCCTAACCCTAACCCCTAACCCCTAACCGTAACGCTAACCCTAAGCCTAACCCCTAACCCCTAACCCCTAACCCTAAACCTAACCCTAAACCCTAACCCTAACCCTAACCCTAACCCTAGCCCTAACCCTAGCCCTAAGTCGTACCCTAACCCTAATCCTAACCCTAACGCAACCTTAACCCTATAGCTAACCTTAGCCCTTAAAACTAACCTAATAGAAACCCTAACCCTAACTCCTAACCCTAAGCCTAACCTAACCCTAACCCTAACCCTAGCCGTAACCCTAACCCTAACCCTAACCCTAGCCCTAACCCTAACCCTAACCCTAACCCTAACCTTAGCCCTAACCCTAACCCCTAACCCCTAACCGTAACGCTAACCCTAAGCCTAACCCCTAACCCCTAACCCCTAACCCTAACCCTAACCCTAAACCCTAACCCTAACCCTAACACTAACCCTAGCCCTAACCCTAGCCCTAAGTCGTACCATAACCCTAATCCTAACCCTAACGCAACCTTAACCCTAAAACTAACCTTAGCCCTTAAAATTAACCTAATAGAAACCCTAACCCTAACTCCTAACCCTAAGCCTAACCTAACCCTAACCCTAACCCTAGCCGTAACCCTAACCCTAACCCTAACCCTAGCCCTAACCCTAACCCTAACCCTAACCCTAACCTTAGCCCTAACCCTAACCCCTAACCCCTAACCGTAACGCTAACCCTAAGCCTAACCCCTAACCCCTAACCCCTAACCCTAACTCTAACCCTAAACCCTAACCCTAACCCTAACCCTAACCCTAGCCCTAACCCTAGCCCTAAGTCGTACCCTAACCCTAATCCTAACCCTAACCCAACCTTAACCCTAAAACTAACGTTAGCCCTTAAAACTAACCTAATAGAAACCCTAACCCTAACTCCTAACCCTAAGCCTAACCTAACCCTAACCCTAACCCTAGCTGTAACCCTAACCCTAACCCTAACCCTAGCCCTAACCCTAACCCTAACCCTAACCCTAACCTTAGCCCTAACCCTAACCCCTAACCCCTAACCGTAACACTAACCCTAAGCCTAACCCCTAACCCCTAACCCCTAACCCTAACCCTAACCCTAAACCCTAACCCTAACCCTAACCCTAACCCTAGCCCTAACCCTAGCCCTAAGTCGTACCCTAACCCTAATCCTAACCCTAACGCAACCTTAACCCTATAGCTAACCTTAGCCCTTAAAACTAACCTAATAGAAACCCTAACCCTAACTCCTAACCCTAAGCCTAACCTAACCCTAACCCTAACCCTAGCCGTAACCCTAACCCTAACCCTAACCCTAGCCCTAACCCTAACCCTAACCCTAACCCTAACCTTAGCCCTAACCCTAACCCCTAACCCCTAACCGTAACGCTAACCCTAAGCCTAACCCCTAACCCCTAACCCCTAACCCTAACCCTAACCCTAAACCCTAACCCTAACCCTAACCCTAACCCTAGCCCTAACCCTAGCCCTAAGTCGTACCATAACCCTAATCCTAACCCTAACCCAACCTTAACCCTAAAACTAACCTTAGCCCTTAAAACTAACCTAATAGAAACCCTAACCCTAACTCCTAACCCTAAGCCTAACCTAACCCTAACCCTATCCCTAGCCGTAACCCTAACCCTAACCCTAACCCTAGCCCTAACCCTAACCCTAACCCTAACCCTAACCTTAGCCCTAACCCTAACCCCTAACCCCTAACCGTAACGCTAACCCTAAGCCTAACCCCTAACCCCTAACCCCTAACCCTAACCCTAACCCTAAACCCTAACCCTAACCCTAACCCTAACCCTAGCCCTAACCCTAGCCCTAAGTCGTACCCTAACCCTAATCCTAACCCTAACCCAACCTTAACCCTATAGCTAAACTTAGCCCTTAAAACTAACCTAATAGAAACCCTAACCCTAACTCCTAACCCTAAGCCTAACCTAACCCTAACCCTAACCCTAGCTGTAACCCTAACCCTAACCCTAGCCCTAACCCTAACCCTAACCCTAACCCTAACCTTAGCCCTAACCCTAACCCCTAACCCCTAACCGTAAGGCTAACCCTAAGCCTAACCCCTAACCCCTAACCCCTAACCCTAACCCTAACCCTAAACCCTAACCCTAACCCTAACCCTAACCCTAGCCCTAACCCTAGCCCTAAGTCGTACCCTAACCCTAATCCTAACCCGAACCCAACCTTAACCCTAAAACTAACCTTAGCCCTTAAAACTAACCTAATAGAAACCCTAACCCTAACTCCTAACCCTAAGCCTAACCTAACCCTAACCCTAACCCTAGCCGTAACCCTAACCCTAACCCTAACCCTAGCCCTAACCCTAACCCTAACCCTAACCCTAACCTTAGCCCTAACCCTAATCCCTAACCCCTAACCGTAACGCTAACCCTAAGCCTAACCCCTAACCCCTAACCCCTAACCCTAACCCTAACCCTAACCCTAACCCTAACCCTAGCCCTAACCGTAGCCCTAAGTCGTACCCTAACCCTAATCCTAACCCTAACCCAACCTTAACCCTAAAACTAACCTTAGCCCTTAAAACTAACCTAATAGAAACCCTAACCCTAACTCCTAACCCTAAGCCTAACCTAACCCTAACCCTAACCCTAGCCGTAACCCTAACCCTAGCCCTAACCCTAACCCTAACCCTAACCCTAACCTTAGCCCTAACCCTAACCCCTAACCCCTAACCGTAACGCTAACCCTAAGCCTAACCCCTAACCCCTAACCCCTAACCCTAACCCTAACCCTAAACCCTAACCCTAACCCTAACCCTAACCCTAGCCCTAACCCTAGCCCTAAGTCGTACCCTAACCCTAATCCTAACCCTAACCCAACCTTAACCCTAAAACTAACCTTAGCCCTTAAAACTAACCTAATAGAAACCCTAACCCTAACTCCTAACCCTAAGCCTAACCTAACCCTAACCCTAACCCTAGCCGTAACCCTAACCCTAACCCTAACCCTAGCCCTAACCCTAACCCTAACCCTAACCCTAACCTTAGCCCTAACCCTAACCCCTAACCCCTAACCGTAACGCTAACCCTAAGCCTAACCCCTAACCCCTAACCCCTAACCCTAACCCTAACCCTAAACCCTAACCCTAACCCTAACCCTAACCCTAGCCCTAACCCTAGCCCTAAGTCGTACCCTAACCCTAATCCTAACCCTAACGCAACCTTAACCCTATAGCTAACCTTAGCCCTTAAAACTAACCTAATAGAAACCCTAACCCTAACTCCTAACCCTAAGCCTAACCTAACCCTAACCCTAACCCTAGCCGTAACCCTAACCCTAACCCTAACCCTAGCCCTAACCCTAACCCTAACCCTAACCCTAACCTTAGCCCTAACCCTAACCCCTAACCCCTAACCGTAACGCTAACCCTAAGCCTAACCCCTAACCCCTAACCCCTAACCCTAACCCTAACCCTAAACCCTAACCCTAACCCTAACCCTAACCCTAGCCCTAACCCTAGCCCTAAGTCGTACCATAACCCTAATCCTAACCCTAACCCAACCTTAACCCTAAAACTAACCTTAGCCCTTAAAACTAACCTAATAGAAACCCTAACCCTAACTCCTAACCCTAAGCCTAACCTAACCCTAACCCTAACCCTAGCCGTAACCCTAACCCTAACCCTAACCCTAGCCCTAACCCTAACCCTAACCCTAACCCTAACCTTAGACCTAACCCTAACCCCTAACCCCTAACCGTAACGCTAACCCTAAGCCTAACCCCTAACCCTTAACCCCTAACCCTAACCCTAACCCTAAACCCTAACCCTAACCCTAACCCTAACCCTAGCCCTAAACCTAGCCCTAAGCCGTACCCTAACCCTAATCCTAACCCTAACCCAACCTTAACCCTAAAACTAACCTTAGCCCTTAAAACTAACCTAATAGAAACCCTAACCCTAACTCCTAACCCTAAGCCTAACCTAACCCTAACCCTAACCCTAGCCGTAACCCTAACCCTAACCCTAACCCTAGCCCTAACCCTAACCCTAACCCTAACCCTAACCTTAGCCCTAACCCTAACCCCTAACCCCTAACCGTAACGCTAACCCTAAGCCTAACCCCTAACCCCTAACCCCTAACCCTAACCATAACCCTAACCCTAGCCCTAACCCTAGCCCTAAGTCGTACCCTAACCCTAATCCTAACCCTAACCCAACCTTAACCCTAAAACTAACCTTATCCCTTAAAACTAACCTAATAGAAACCCTAACCCTAACTCCTAACCCTAAGCCTAACCTAACCCTAACCCTAACCCTAGCCGTAACCCTAACCCTAACCCTAACCCTAGCCCTAACCCTAACCCTAACCCTAACCCTAACCTTAGCCCTAACCCTAACCCCTAACCCCTAACCGTAACGCTAACCCTAAGCCTAACCCCTAACCCCTAACCCCTAACCCTAACCCTAACCCTAAACCCTAACCCTAACCCTAACCCTAACCCTAGCCCTAACCCTAGCCCTAAGTCGTACCCTAACCCTAATCCTAACCCTAACGCAACCTTAACCCTATAGCTAACCTTAGCCCTTAAAACTAACCTAATAGAAACCCTAACCCTAACTCCTAACCCTAAGCCTAACCTAACCCTAACCCTAACCCTAGCCGTAACCCTAACCCTAACCCTAACCCTAACCTTAGCCCTAACCCTAACCCCTAACCCCTAACCGTAACGCTAACCCTAAGCCTAACCCCTAACCCCTAACCCCTAACCCTAACCCTAACCCTAAACCCTAACCCTAACCCTAACCCTAACCCTAGCCCTAACCCTAGCCCTAAGTCATACCATAACCCTAATCCTAACCCTAACCCAACCTTAACCCTAAAACTAACCTTAGCCCTTAAAACTAACCTAATAGAAACCCTAACCCTAACTCCTAACCCTAAGCCTAACCTAACCCTAACCCTAACCCTAGCCGTAACCCTAACCCTAACCCTAACCCTAGCCCTAACCCTAACCCTAACCCTAACCCTAACCTTAGCCCTAACCCTAACCCCTAACCCCTAACCGTAACGCTAACCCTAAGCCTAACCCCTAACCCCTAACCCCTAACCCTAACCCTAACCCTAACCCTAACCCTAACCCTAACCCTAGCCCTAACCCTAGCCCTAAGTCGTACCCTAACCCTAATCCTAACCCTAACGCAACCTTAACCCTATAGCTAACCTTAGCCCTTAAAACTAACCTAATAGAAACCCTAACCCTAACTCCTAACCCTAAGCCTAAACTAACCCTAACCCTCACCCTAGCCGTAACCCTAACCCTAACGCTAACCCTAGCCCTAACCCTAACCCTAACCCTAACTCTAACCTTAGCCCTAACCCTAACCCCTAACCCCTAACCGTAACGCTAACCCTAAGCCTAACCCCTAACCCCTAACCCCTAACCCTAACCCTAACCCTAAACCCTAACCCTAACCCTAACCCTAACCCTAGCCCTAACCCTAGCCCTAAGTCGTACCCTAACCCTAATCCTAACCCTAACCCAACCTTAACCCTAAAATTAACCTTAGCCCTTAAAACTAACCTAATAGAAACCCTAACCCTAACTCCTAACCCTAAGCCTAACCTAACCCTAACCCTAACCCTAGCCGTAACCCTAACCCTAACCCTAACCCTAGCCCTAACCCTAACCCTAACCCTAACCCTAACCTTAGCCCTAACCCTAACCCCTAACACCTAACCGTAACGCTAACCCTAAGCCTAACCCCTAACCCCTAACCCCTAACCCTAACCCTAACCCTAACCCTAACCCTAGCCCTAACCCTAGCCCTAAGTCGTACCCTAACCCTAATCCTAACCCTAACCCAACCTTAACCCTAAAACTAACCTTAGCCCTTAAAACTAACCTAATAGAAACCCTAACCCTAACTCCTAACCCTAAGCCTAACCTAACCCTAACCCTAACCCTAGCCGTAACCCTAACCCTAGCCCTAACCCTAACCCTAACCCTAACCCTAACCTTAGCCCTAACCCTAACCCCTAACCCCTAACCGTAACGCTAACCCTAAGCCTAACCCCTAACCCCTAACCCCTAACCCTAACCCTAACCCTAAACCCTAACCCTAACCCTAACCCTAACCCTAGCCCTAACCCTAGCCCTAAGTCGTACCCTAACCCTAATCCTAACCCTAACGCAACCTTAACCCTATAGCTAACCTTAGCCCTTAAAACTAACCTAATAGAAACCCTAACCCTAACTCCTAACCCTAAGCCTAACCTAACCCTAACCCTAACCCTAGCCGTAACCCTAACCCTAACCCTAACCCTAACCTTAGCCCTAACCCTAACCCCTAACCCCTAACCGTAACGCTAACCCTAAGCCTAACCCCTAACCCCTAACCCCTAACCCTAACCCTAACCCTAAACCCAACCCTAACCCTAGCCCTAACCCTAGCCCTAAGTCGTACCATAACCCTAATCCTAACCCTAACCCAACCTTAACCCTAAAACTAACCTTAGCCCTTAAAACTAACCTAATAGAAACCCTAAACCTAACTCCTAACCCTAAGCCTAACCTAACCCTAACCCTAACCCTAGCCGTAACCCTAACCCTAACCCTAACCCTAGCCCTAACCCTAACCCTAACCCTAACCCTAACCTTAGCCCTAACCCTAACCCCTAACCCCTAACCGTAACGCTAACCCTAAGCCTAACCCCTAACCCCTAACCCCTAACCCTAACCCTAACCCTAAACCCTAACCCTAACCCTAACCCTAACCCTAGCCCTAACCCTAGCCCTAAGTCGTACCCTAACCCTAATCCTAACCCTAACGCAACCTTAACCCTATAGCTAACCTTAGCCCTTAAAACTAACCTAATAGAAACCCTAACCCTAACTCCTAACCCTAAGCCTAAACTAACCCTAACCCTCACCCTAGACGTAACCCTAACCCTAACCCTAACCCTAGCCCTAACCCTAACCCTAACCCTAACCCTAACCTTAGCCCTAACCCTAACCCCTAACCCCTAACCGTAACGCTAACCCTAAGCCTAACCCCTAACCCCTAACCCTAACCATAACCCTAAACCCTAACCCTAACCCTAACCCTAACCCTAGCCCTAACCCTAGCCCTAAGTCGTACCCTAACCCTAATACTAACCCGAACCCAACCTTAACCCTAAAACTAACCTTAGCCCTTAAAACTAACCTAATAGAAACCCTAAACCTAACTCCTAACCCTAAGCCTAACCTAACCCTAACCCTAACGCTAGCCGTGACCCTAACCCTAACCCTAACCCTAGCCCTAACCCTAACCCTAACCCTAACCCTAACCTTAGACCTAACCCTAACCCCTAACCCCTAACCGTAACGCTAACCCTAAGCCTAACCCCTAACCCCTAACCCCTAACCCTAACCCTAACCCTAAACCCTAACCCTAACCCTAACCCTAACCCTAGCCCTAACCCTAGCCCTAAGTCGTACCCTAACCCTAATCCTAACCCTAACCCAACCTTAACCCTAAAATTAACCTTAGCCCTTAAAACTAACCTAATAGAAACCCTAACCCTAACTCCTAACCCTAAGCCTAACCTAACCCTAACCCTAACCCTAGCCGTAACCCTAACCCTAACCCTAACCCTAACCCTAACCTTAGCCCTAACCCTAACCCCTAACCCCTAACCGTAACGCTAACCCTAAGCCTAACCCCTAACCCCTAACCCCTAACCCTAACCCTAACCCTAACCCTAACCCTAACCCTAGCCCTAACCCTAGCCCTAAGTCGTACCCTAACCCTAATCCTAACCCTAACCCAACCTTAACCCTAAAACTAACCTTAGCCCTTAAAACTAACCTAATAGAAACCCTAACCCTAACTCCTAACCCTAAGCCTAACCTAACCCTAACCCTAACCCTAGCCGTAACCCTAACCCTAGCCCTAACCCTAACCCTAACCCTAACCCTAACCTTAGCCCTAACCCTAACCCCTAACCCCTAACCGTAACGCTAACCCTAAGCCTAACCCCTAACCCCTAACCCCTAATCCTAACCCTAACCCTAAACCCTAACCCTAACCCTAACCCTAACGCTAGCCCTAACCCTAGCCCTAAGTCGTACCCTAACCCTAATCCTAACCCTAACGCAACCTTAACCCTATAGCTAACCTTAGCCCTTAAAACTAACCTAATAGAAACCCTAACCCTAACTCCTAACCCTAAGCCTAACCTAACCCTAACCCTAACCCTAGCCGTAACCCTAACCCTAACCCTAACCCTAACCTTAGCCCTAACCCTAACCCCTAACCCCTAACCGTAACGCTAACCCTAAGCCTAACCCCTAACCCCTAACCCCTAACCCTAACCCTAACCCTAAACCCTAACCCTAACCCTAACCCTAACCCTAGCCCTAACCCTAGCCCTAAGTCGTACCATAACCCTAATCCTAACCCTAACCCAACCTTAACCCTAAAACTAACCTTAGCCCTTACAACTAACCTAATAGAAACCCTAACCCTAACTCCTAACCCTAAGCCTAACCTAACCCTAACCCTAACCCTAGCCGTAACCCTAACCCTAACCCTAACCCTAGCCCTAACCCTAACCCTAACCCTAACCCTAACCTTAGCCCTAACCCTAACCCCTAACCCCTAACCGTAACGCTAACCCTAAGCCTAACCCCTAACCCCTAACCCCTAACCCTAACCATAACCCTAACCCTAGCCCTAACCCTAGCCCTAAGTCGTACCCTAACCCTAATCCTAACCCTAACGCAACCTTAACCCTATAGCTAACCTTAGCCCTTAAAACTAACCTAATAGAAACCCTAACCCTAACTCCTAACCCTAAGCCTAACCTAACCCTAACCCTAACCCTAGCCGTAACCCTAACCCTAACCCTAACCCTAGCCCTAACCCTAACCCTAACCCTAACCCTAACCTTAGCCCTAACCCTAACCCCTAACCCCTAACCGTAACGCTAACCCTAAGCCTAACCCCTAACCCCTAACCCCTAACCCTAACCCTAAACCCTAACCCTAACCCTAACCCTAACCCTAGCCCTAACCCTAGCCCTAAGTCGTACCCAAACCCTAATCCTAACCCGAACCCAACCTTAACCCTAAAACTAACCTTAGCCCTTAAAACTAACCTAATAGAAACCCTAACCCTAACTCCTAACCCTAAGCCTAACCTAACCCTAACCCTAACCCTAGCCGTAACCCTAACCCTAACCCTAACCCTAGCCCTAACCCTAACCCTAACCCTAACCCTAACCTTAGCCCTAACCCTAACCCCTAACCCCTAACCGTAACGCTAACCCTAAGCCTAACCCCTAACCCCTAACCCCTAACCCTAACCCTAACCCTAACCCTAGCCCTAACCCTAGCCCTAAGTCGTACCCTAACCCTAATCCTAACCCTAACGCAACCTTAACCCTATAGCTAACCTTAGCCCTTAAAACTAACCTAATAGAAACCCTAACCCTAACTCCTAACCCTAAGCCTAACCTAACCCTAACCCTAACCCTAGCCGTAACCCTAACCCTAACCCTAACCCTAGCCCTAACCCTAACCCTAACCCTAACCCTAACCTTAGCCCTAACCCTAACCCCTAACCCCTAACCGTAACGCTAACCCTAAGCCTAACCCCTAACCCCTAACCCCTAACCCTAACCCTAAACCCTAACCCTAACCCTAACCCTAACCCTAGCCCTAACCCTAGCCCTAAGTCGTACCCAAACCCTAATCCTAACCCGAACCCAACCTTAACCCTAAAACTAACCTTAGCCCTTAAAACTAACCTAATAGAAACCCTAACCCTAACTCCTAACCCTAAGCCTAACCTAACCCTAACCCTAACCCTAGCCGTAACCCTAACCCTAACCCTAACCCTAGCCCTAACCCTAACCCTAACCCTAACCCTAACCTTAGCCCTAACCCTAACCCCTAACCCCTAACCGTAACGCTAACCCTAAGCCTAACCCCTAACCCCTAACCCCTAACCCTAACCCTAACCCTAAACCCTAACCCTAACCCTAACCCTAACCCTAGCCCTAACCCTAGCCCTAAGTCGTACCCTAACCCTAATCCTAACCCTAACCCAACCTTAACCCTAAAACTAACCTTAGCCCTTAAAACTAACCTAATAGAAACCCTAACCCTAACTCCTAACCCTAAGCCTAACCTAACCCTAACCCTAACCCTAGCCGTAACCCTAACCCTAACCCTAACCCT
>NC_134191.1:11887325-11889825 GCF_964188355.1 Buteo buteo
ACGCTAACCCTAAGCCTAACCCCTAACCCCTAACCCCTAACCCTAACCCTAAACCCTAACCCTAACCCTAACCCTAACCCTAGCCCTAACCCTAGCCCTAAGTCGTACCCTAACCCTAATCCTAACCCTAACCCAACCTTAACCCTAAAACTAACCTTAGCCCTTAAAACTAACCTAATAGAAACCCTAACCCTAACTCCTAACCCTAAGCCTAACCTAACCCTAACCCTAACCCTAGCCATAAACCTAACCCTAATCCTAACCCTAGCCCTAACCCTAACCCTAACCCTAACCCTAACCTTAGCCCGAACCCTAACCCCTAACCCCTAACCGTAACGCTAACCCTAAGCCTAACCCCTAACCCCTAACCCTAACCCTAATCATAACCCTAAACCCTAACCCTAACCCTAACCCTAACCCTAGCCCTAACCCTAGCCCTAAGTCGTACCCTAACCCTAATCCTAACCCTAACCCAACCTTAACCCTAAAACTAACCTTAGCCCTTAAAACTAACCTAATAGAAAACCTAACCCTAACTCCTAACCCTAAGCCTAACCTAACCCTAAGCCTAACGCTAGCCGTAACCCTAAACCTAACCCTAGCCCTAGCCCTAACCCTAACCCTAACCCTAACCCTAACCTTAGCCCGAACCCTAACCCCTAACCCCTAACCGTAACGCTAACCCTAAGCCTAACCCCTAACCCCTAACCCCTAACCCTAACCATAACCCTAAACCCTAACCCTAACCCTAACCCTAACCCTAACCCTAACCCTAGCCCTAAGTCGTACCCTAACCCTAATCCTAACCCTAACCCAACCTTAACCCTAAAACTAACCTTAGCCCTTAAAACTAACCTAATAGAAACCCTAACACTAACTCCTAACCCTAAGCCTAACCTAACCCTAACCCTAACCCTAGCCGTAACCCTAACCCTAACCCTAGCCCTAGCCCTAACCCTAACCCTAACCCTAACCCCTAACCCCTAACCGTAACACTAAACCTAAGCCTAACCCCTAACACCTAACCCCTAACCCTAACCATAACCCTAAACCCTAACCCTAACCCTAACCCTAACCCTAGCCCTAACCCTAGCCCTAAGTCGTACCCTAACCCTAATCCTAACCCGAACCCAACCTTAACCCTAAAACTAACCTTAGCCCTTAAAACTAACCTAATAGAAACCCTAACCCTAACTCCTAACCCTAAGCCTAACCTAACCCTAACCCTAACCCTAGCCGTAACCCTAACCCTAACCCTAACCCTAGCCCTAACCCTAACCCTAACCCTAACCCTAACCTTAGCCCTAACCCTAACCCCTAACCCCTAACCGTAACGCTAACCCTAAGCCTAACCCCTAACCCCTAACCCCTAACCCTAACCATAACCCTAAACCCTAACCCTAACCCTAACCCTAACCCTAGCCCTAACCCTAGCCCTAAGTCGTACCCTAACCCTAATCCTAAGCCTAACCCAACCTTAACCCTAAAACTAACCTTAGCCCTTAAAACTTACCTAATAGAAACCCTAACCCTAACTCCTAACCCTAAGCCTAACCTAACCCTAACCCTAACCCTAGCCGTAACCCTAACCCTAACCCTAACCCTAGCCCTAGCCCTAACCCTAACCCTAACCCTAACCCTAACCTTAGCCCTAACCCTAACCCCTAACCCCTAACCGTAACGCTAACCCTAAGCCTAACCCCTAACCCCTAACCCCTAACCCTAACCATAACCCTAAACCCTAACCCTAACCCTAACCCTAACCCTAGCTCTAACCCTAGCCCTAAGTCGTACCCTAACCCTAATCCTAACCCTAACCCAACCTTAACCCTAAAACTAACCTTAGCCCTTAAAACTAACCTAATAGAAACCCTAACACTAACTCCTAACCCTAAGCCTAACCTAACCCTAGCCATAACCCTAACCCTAACCCTAACCCTAACCCTAGCCCTAACCCTATCCCTAACCCTAACCCTAACCTTAGCCCTAACCCTAACCCCTAACCCCTAACCGTAACGCTAACCCTAAGCCTAACCCCTAACCCCTAACCCCTAACCCTAAACATAACCCTAAACCCTAACCCTAACCCTAACCCTAACCCTAGCCCTAATCCTAGCCCTAAGTCGTACCCTAACCCTAATCCTAACCCGAACCCAACCTTAACCCTAAAACTAACATTAGCCCTTAAAACTAACCTAATAGAAACCCTAACCCTAACTCCTAACCCTAAGCCTAACCTAACCCTAACCCTAGCCCTAGCCGTAACCCTAACCCTAACCCTAACCCTAGCCCTAACCCTAACCCTAACCCTAACCCTAACTTTAGCCCTAACACTAACCCCTAACCCCTAACCGTAACGCTAACCCTAAGCCTAACCCCTAACCCCTAACCCCTAACCCTAACCATAACCCTAAACCCTAACCCTAACCCTAACCCTAACCCTAGCCCTAACCCTAGCCCTAAGTCGTACCCTAACCCTAATCCTAACCCTAACCCAACC
>NC_134191.1:11899825-11957325 GCF_964188355.1 Buteo buteo
CCTTAAAACTAACCTAATAGAAACCCTAACCCTAACTCCTAACCCTAAGCCTAACCTAACCCTAACCCTAACCCTAGCCGTAACCCTAACCCTAACCCTAGCCCTAACCCTAACCCTAACCCTAACCCTAACCTTAGCCCTAACCCTAACCCCTAACCCCTAACCGTAACGCTAACCCTAAGCCTAACCCCTAACCCCTAACCCCTAACCCTAACCCTAACCCTAAACCCTAACCCTAACCCTAACCCTAACCCTAACCCTAGCCCTAACCCTAGCCCTAAGTCGTACCCTAACCCTAATCCTAACACTAACCCAACCTTAACCCTAAAACTAACCTTAGCCCTTAAAACTAACCTAATAGAAACCCTAACCCTAACTCCTAACCCTAAGCCTAACCTAACCCTAACCCTAACCCTAGCCGTAACCCTAACCCTAACCCTAACCCTAGCCCTAACCCTAACCCTAACCCTAACCCTAACCTTAGCCCTAACCCTAACCCCTAACCCCTAACCGTAACGCTAACCCTAAGCCTAACCCCTAACCCCTAACCCCTAACCCTAACCATAACCCTAAACCCTAACCCTAACCCTAACCCTAACCCTAGCCCTAACCCTAGCCCTAAGTCGTACCCTAACCCTAATTCTAACCCTCACCCAACCTTAACCCTAAAACTAACCTTAGACCTTAAAACTAACCTAATAGAAACCCTAACCCTAACTCCTAACCCTAAGCCTAACCTAACCCTAACCCTAACCCTAGCCGTAACCCTAACCCTAACCCTAGCCCTAACCCTAACCCTAACCCTAACCTTAGCCCTAACCCTATCCCCTAACCCCTAACCGTAACGCTAACCCTAAGCCTAACCCCTAACCCCTAACCCCTAACCCTAACCATAACCCTAAACCCTAACCCTAACCCTAACCCTAACCCTAGCCCTAACCCTAGCCCTAAGTCGTACCCTAACCCTAATCCTAACCCTAACCCAACCTTAACCCTAAAACTAACCTTAGCCCTTAAAACTAACCTAATAGAAACCCTAACCCTAACTCCTAACCCTAAGCCTAACCTAACCCTAACCCTAACCCTAGCCGTAACCCTAACCCTAACCCTAACCCTAACCCTAACCTTAGCACTAACCCTAACCCCTAACCCCTAACCGTAACACTAACCCTAAGCCTAACCCCTAACCCCTAACCCCTAACCCTAACCATAACCCTAAACCCTAACCCTAACCCTAACCCTAACCCTAGCCCTAACCCTAGCCCTAACCGTAGCCCTAAGTCGTACCCTAACCCTAATCCTAACCCTAACCCAACCTTAACCCTAAAACTAACCTTAGCCCTTAAAACTAACCTAATAGAAACCCTAACCCTAACTCCTAACCCTAAGCCTAACCTAACCCTAACCCTAACCCTAACCCTAACCCTAGCCGTAACCCTAACCCTAACCCTAACCCTAGCCCTAACCCTAACCCTAACCTTAGCCCTAACCCTAACCCCTAACCCCTAACCGTAACGCTAACCCTAAGCCTAACCCCTAACCCCTAACCCCTAACCCTAATCATAACCCTAAACCCTAACCCTAACCCTAACCCTAACCCTAGCCCTAACCCTAGCCCTAAGTCGTACCCTAACCCTAATCCTAACCCTAACCCAACCTTAACCCTAAAACTAATCTTAGCCCTTAAAACTAACCTAATAGAAACCCTAACCCTAACTCCTAACCCTAAGCCTAACCTAACCCTAACCCTAACCCTAGCCGTAACCCTAGCCCTAACCCTAACCCTAGCCCTAGCCCTAACCCTAACCCTAACCCTAACCCTAACCTTAGCCCTAACCCTAACCCCTAACCCCTAACCGTAACGCTAACCCTAAGCCTAACCCCTAACCCCTAACCCCTAACCCTAACCATAACCCTAAACCCTAACCCTAACCCTAACCCTAACCCTAGCCCTAACCCTAGCCCTAAGTCGTACCCTAACCCTAATCCTAACCCTAACCCAACCTTAACCCTAAAACTAACCTTAGCCCTTAAAACTAACCTAATAGAAACCCTAACACTAACTCCTAACCCTAAGCCTAACCTAACCCTAACCCTAACCCTAGCCGTAACCCTAACCCTAACCCTAACCCTAGCCCTAGCCCTAACCCTAACCCTAACCTTAGCCCTAACCCTAACCCCTAACCCCTAACCGTAACGCTAACCCTAAGCCTAACCCCTAACCCCTAACCCCTAACCCTAACCATAACCCTAAACCCTAACCCTAACCCTAACCCTAACCCTAGCCCTAACCCTAACCCTAACCCTAACCCTAACCTTAGCCCTAACCCTAACCCCTAACCCCTAACCGTAATGCTAACCCTAAGCCTAACCCCTAACCCCTAACCCCTAACCCTAACCATAAACCTAAACCCTAACCCTAACCCTAGCCCTAACCCTAGCCCTAAGTCGTACCCTAACCCTAATCCTAACCCTCACCCAACCTTAACCCTAAAACTAACCTTAGCCCTTAAAACTAACCTAATAGAAACCCTAACCCTAACTCCTAACCCTAAGCCTAACCTAACCCTAACCCTAACCCTAGCCGTAACCCTAACCCTAATCCTAACCCTAGCCCTAACCCTAACCCTAACCCTAACCCTAACCTTAGCCCTAACCCTAACCCCTAACCCCTAACCGTAACGCTAACCCTAAGCCTAACCCCTAACCCCTAACCCCTAACCCTAACCATAACCCTAAACCCTAACCCTAACCCTAACCCTAACCCTAGCCCTAACCCTAGCCCTAAGTCGTACCCTAACCCTAATCCTAACCCTCACCCAACCTTAACCCTAAAACTAACCTTAGCCCTTAAAACTAACCTAATAGAAACCTTAACCCTATCTCCTAACCCTAAGCCTAACCTAACCCTAACCCTAACCCTAGCCGTAACCCTAACCCTAACCCTAACCCTAGCCCTAGCCCTAACCCTAACCCTAACCCTAACCCTAACCCTAACCTTAGCCCTAACCCTAACCCCTAACCCCTAACCGTAACGCTAACCCTAAGCCTAACCCCTAACCCCTAACCCCTAACCCTAACCGTAACCCTAAACCCTAACCCTAACCCTAGCCGTAACCCTTGCACTAAGTCGTACCCTAACCCTAATCCTAACCCTAACCCAACCTTAACCCTAAAACTAACCTTAGCCCTTAAAACTAACCTAATAGAAACCCTAACCCTAACTCCTAACCCTAAGCCTAACCTAACCCTAACCCTAACCCTAGCCGTAACCCTAACCCTAACCCTAACCCTAACCCTAGCCCTAACCCTAACCCTAACCCTAACCTTAGCCCTAACCCTAACCCCTAACCCCTAACCGTAACGCTAACCCTAAGCCTAACCCCTAACCCCTAACCCCTAACCCTAACCATAACCCTAAACCCTAACCCTAACCCTAACCCTAACCCTAGCCCTAACCCTAGCCCTAAGTCGTACCCTAACCCTAATCCTAACCCTAACCCAACCTTAACCCTAAAACTAACCTTAGCCCTTAAAACTCACCTAATAGAAACCCTAACCCTAACTCCTAACCCTAAGCCTAACCTAACCCTAACCCTAACCCTAGCCGTAACCCTAACCCTAACCCTAGCCCTAACCCTAACCCTAACCCTAACCCTAACCTTAGCCCTAACCCTAACCCCTAACCCCTAACCGTAACGCTAACCCTAAGCCTAACCCCTAACCCCTAACCCCTAACCCTAACCATAACCCTAAACCCTAACCCTAACCCTAACCCTAACCCTAGCCCTAACCCTAGCCCTAAGTCGTACCCTTCCCCTAATCCTAACCCTTACCCAACCTTAACCCTAAAACTAACCTTAGCCCTTAAAACTAACCTAATAGAAACCCTAACCCTAACTCCTAACCCTAAGACTAACCTAACCCTAACCCTAACCCTAGCCGTAACCCTAACCCTAACCCTAGCCCTAACCCTAACCCTAACCCTAACCCTAACCTTAGCCCTAACCCTAACCCCTAACCCCTAACCGTAACGCTAACCCTAAGCCTAACCCCTAACCCCTAACCCCTAACCCTAACCATAACCCTAAACCCTAACCCTAACCATAACCCTAACCCTAACCCTAGCCCTAACCCTAGCCCTAAGTCGTACCCTAACCCTAATCCTAACCCTAACCCAACCTTAACCCTAAAACTAACCTTAGCCCTTAAAACTCACCTAATAGAAACCCTAACCCTAACTCCTAACCCTAAGCCTAACCTAACCCTAACCCTAACCCTAGCCGTAACCCTAACCCTAACCCTAACCCTAGCCCTAACCCTAACCCTAACCCTAACCCTAACCTTAGCCCTAACCCTAACCCCTAACCCCTAACCGTAACGCTAACCCTAAGCCTAACCCCTAACCCCTAACCCCTAACCCTAACCATAACCCTAAACCCTAACCCTAACCCTAACCCTAACCCTAGCCCTAACCCTAGCCCTAAGTCGTACCCTAACCCTAATCCTAACCCTAACCCAACCTTAACCCTAAAACTAACCTTAGCCCTTAAAACTAACCTAATAGAAACCCTAACCCTAACTCCTAACCCTAAGCCTAACCTAACCCTAACCCTAACCCTAGCCATAACCCTAACCCTAACCCTAACCCTAGCCCTAACCCTAACCCTAACCCTAACCCTGACCTTAGCCCTAACCCTAACCCCTAACCCCTAACCGTAACGCTAACCCTAAGCCTAACCCCTAACCCCTAACCCCTAACCCTAACCATAACCCTAAACCCTAACCCTAACCCTAACCCTAGCCCTAACCCTAGCCCTAAGTCGTACCCTTACCCTAATCCTAACCCTTACCCAACCTTAACCCTAAAACTAACCTTAGCCCTTAAAACTAACCTAATAGAAACCCTAACCCTAACTCCTAACCCTAAGCCTAACCTAACCCTAACCCTAACCCTAGCCGTAACCCTAACCCTCACCCTAACCCTAGCCCTAGCCCTAACCCTAACCCATACCTAACCCTAACCTTAGCCCTAACCCTAACCCCTAACCCCTAACCGTAACGCTAACCCTAAGCCTAACCCCTAACCCCTAACCCCTAACCCTAACCCTAAACCCTAACCCTAACCCTAACCCTAACCCTAGCCCTAACCCTAGCCCTAAGTCGTACCCTAACCCTAATCCTAACCCTAACCCAACCTTAACCCTAAAACTAACCTTAGCCCTTAAAACTAACCTAATAGAAACCCTAACCCTAACTCCTAACCCTAAGCCTAACCTAACCCTAACCCTAATCCTAACCCTAGCCCTAACCCTAACCATAACCCTAACCCTAACACCTAACTCCTAACCCTAACCTTAGCCCTAACCCTAACCCCTAACCCCTACCCCCTAACCCTAATCATAACCCTAAACCCTAACCCTAACCCTAACCCTAACCCTAACCCTAGCCCTAACCCTAGCCCTAAGTCGTACCCTAACCCTAATCCTAACCCTAACCCAACCTTAACCCTAAAACTAACCTTAGCCCTTTAAACTAACCTAATAGAAACCCTAACCCTAACTCCTAACCCTAAGCCTAACCTAACCCTAACCCTAACCCTAGCTGTAACCCTAACCCTAACCCTAACCCTAGCCCTAGCCCTAACCCTAACCCTAACCCTAACCCTAACCTTAGCCCTAACCCTAACCCCTAACCCCTAACCGTAACGCTAACCCTAAGCCTAACCCCTAACCCCTAACCCCTAACCCTAATCATAACCCTAAACCCTAACCCTAACCCTAACCCTAACCCTAGCCCTAACCCTAGCCCTAAGTTGTACCCTAACCCTAATCCTCACCCTAACCCAACCTTAACCATAAAACTAACCTTAGCCCTTAAAACTAACCTAATAGAAACCCTAACCCTAACTCCTAACCCTAAGCCTAACCTAACCCTAACCCTAACCCTAGCCGTAACCCTAACCCTAACCCTAACCCTAGCGCTAGCTGTAACCCTAATCCTAACCCTAACCCTAACCTTAGCCCTAACCCTAACCCCTAACCCCTAACCGTAACGCTAACCCGAAGCCTAACCCCTAACCCCTAACCCCTAACCCTAACCATAACCCTAAACCCTAACCCTAACCCTAACACTAACCCTAGCCCTAAGTCGTACCCTAACCCTAATCCTAACCCTAACCCAACCTTAACCCTAAAACTAACCTTAGCCCTTAAAACTAACCTAATAGAAACCCTAACCCTAACTCCTAACCCTAAGCCTATCCTAACCCTAACCCTAACCCTAGCCGTAACCATAACCCTAACCCTAACCCTAGCCCTAGCCCTAACCCTAACCCTAACCCTAACCCTAACCTTAGCCCTAACCCTAACCCCTAACCCCTAACCGTAACGCTAACCCTAAGCCTAACCCCTAACCCCTAACCCCTAACCCTAACCATAACCCTAAACCCTAACCCTAACCCTAACCCTAACCCTAGCCCTAACCCTAGCCCTAAGTCGTACCCTAACCCTAATCCTAACCCTAACCCAACCTTAACCCTAAAACTAACCTTAGCCCTTAAAACTAACCTAATAGAAACCCTAACACTAACTCCTAACCCTAAGCCTAACCTAACCCTAACCCTAACCCTAGCCGTAACCCTAACCCTAACCCTAACCCTAACCCTAGCCCTAACCCTAACCCTAACCCTAACCCTAACCTTAGCCCTAACCCTAACCCCTAACCCCTAACCGTAATGCTAACCCTAAGCCTAACCCCTAACCCCTAACCCCTAACCCTAACCATAACCCTAAACCCTAACCCTAACCCTAACCCTAACCCTAGCCCTAACCCTAGCCCTAAGTCGTACCCTAACCCTAATCCTAACCCTAACCCAACCTTAACCCTAAAACTAACCTTAGCCCTTAAAACTAACCTAATAGAAACCCTAACCCTAACTCCTAACCCTAAGCCTAACCTAACCCTAACCCTAACCCTAGCCGTAACCCTAACCCTAACCCTAGCCCTAGCCCTAAACCTAACCCTAACCCTAACCCTAACCTTAGCCCTAACCCTAACCCCTAACCCCTAACCGTAACGCTAACCCTAAGCCTAACCCCTAACCCCTAACCCCTAACCCTAATCATAACCCTAAACCCTAACCCTAACCCTAACCCTAACCCTAGCCCTAACCCTAGCCCTAAGTCGTACCCTAACCCTAATCCTAACCCGAACCCAACCTTAACCCTAAAACTAACCTTAGCCCTTAAAACTAACCTAATAGAAACCCTAACCCTAACTCCTAACCCTAAGCCTAACCTAACCCTAACCCTAACCCTAGCCGTAACCCTAACCCTAACCCTAACCCTAGCCCTAACCCTAACCCTAACCCTAACCCTAACCTTAGCCCTAACCCTAACCCCTAACCCCTAACCGTAACGCTAACCCTACGCCTAACCCCTAACCCCTAACCCCTAACCCTAACCATAACCCTAAACCCTAACCCTAACCCTAGCCCTAAACCTAGCCCTAAGTCGTACCCTAACCCTAATCCTAACCCTAACCCAACCTTAAACCTAAAACTAACCTTAGCCCTTAAAACTAACCTAATAGAAACCCTAACCCTAACTCCTAACCCTAAGCCTAACCTAACCCTAACCCTAACCCTAGCCGTAACCCTAACCCTAACCCTAACCCTAGCCCTAACCCTAACCCTAACCCTAACCCTAACCTTAGCCCTAACCCTAACCCCTAACCGTAACGCTAACCCTAAGCCTAACCCCTAACCCCTAACGCTAACCATAACCCTAAACCCTAACCCTAACCCTAACCCTAACCCTAGACCTAACCCTAGCCCTAAGTCGTACCCTAACCCTAATCCTAACCCTAACCCAACCTTAACCCTAAAACTAACCTTAGCCCTTAAAACAAACCTAATAGAAACCCTAAACCTAACTCCTAACCCTAAGCCTAACCTAACCCTAACCCTAACCCTAGCCGTAACCCTAACCCTAATCCTAACCCTAGCCCTAACCCTAACCCTAACCCTAACCCTAACCTTAGCCCTAACCCTAACCCCTAACCCCTAACCGTAACGCTAACCCTAAGCCTAACCCCTAACCCCTAACCCTAACCATAACCCTAAACCCTAACCCTAACCCTAACCCTAACCCTAGCCCTAACCCTAGCCCTAAGTCGTACCCTAACCCTAATCCTAACCCTCACCCAACCTTAACACTAAAACTAACCTTAGCCCTTAAAACTAACCTAATAGAAACCCTAACCCTATCTCCTAACCCTAAGCCTAACCTAACCCTAACCCTAACCCTAGCCGTAACCCTAACCCTAACCCTAACCCTAGCCCTAGCCCTAACCCTAACCCTAACCCTAACCCTAACCTTAGACCTAACCCTAACCCCTAACCCCTAACCGTAACGCTAACCCTAAGCCTAACCCCTAACCCCTAACCCCTAACCCTAACCATAACCCTAAACCCTAACCCTAACCCTAACCCTAACCCTAGCCCTAACCCTAGCCCTAAGTCGTACCCTAACCCTAATCCTAACCCTAACCCAACCTTAACCCTAAAACTAACCTTAGCCCTTAAAACTAACCTAATAGAAACCCTAACCCTAACTCCTAACGCTAAGCCTAACCTAACCCTAACCCTAACCCTAGCCGTAACCCTAACCCTAACCCTAACCCTAGCCCTAACCCTAACCCTAACCCTAACCCTAACCTTAGCCTTAACCCTAACCCCTAACCCCTAACCGTAACGCTAACCCTAAGCCTAACCCCTAACCCCTAACCCCTAACCCTAACCCCTAACCCTAACCCTAACCCTAACCCTAGCCCTAACCCTAGCCCTAAGTCGTACCCTAACCCTAATCCTAACCCTAACCCAACCTTAACCCTAAAACTAACCTTAGCCCTTAAAACTAACCTAATAGAAACCCTAACCCTAACTCCTAACCCTAAGCCTAACCTAACCCTAACCCTAACCCTAGCCGTAACCCTAACCCTAACCCTAACCCTAGCCCTAACCCTAACCCTAACCCTAACCCTAACCTTAGCCCTAACCCTAACCCCTAACCGTAACGCTAACCCTAAGCCTAACCCCTAACCCCTAACCCCTAACCCTAACCATAACCCTAAACCCTAACCCTAACCCTAACCCTAACCCTAGACCTAACCCTAGCCCTAAGTCGTACCCTAACCCTAATCCTAACCCTAACCCAACCTTAACCCTAAAACTAACCTTAACCCTTAAAACTAACCTAATACAAACCCTAACCCTAACTCCTAACCCTAAGCCTAACCTAACCCTAACCCTAACCCTAGCCGTAACCCTAACCCTAACCCTAACCCTAGCCCTAACCCTAACCCTAACCCTAACCTTAGCCCTAACCCTAACCCCTAACCGTAACGCTAACCCTAAGCCTAACCCCTAACCCCTAACCCCTAACCCTAACCATAACCCTAAACCCTAACCCTAACCCTAACCCTAACCCTAGACCTAACCCTAGCCCTAAGTCGTACCCTAACCCTAATCCTAACCCTAACCCAACCTTAACCCTAAAACTAACCTTAGCCCTTAAAACTAACCTAATAGAAACCCTAAACCTAACTCCTAACCCTAAGCCTAACCTAACCCTAACCCTAACCCTAGCCGTAACCCTAACCCTAACCCTAACCCTAACCCTAGCCCTAACCCTAACCCTAACCCTAACCCTAACCTTAGCACTAACCCTAACCCCTAACCGTAACGCTAACCCTAAGCCTAACCCCTAACCCCTAACCCCTAACCCTAACCATAACCCTAAACCCTAACCCTAACCCTAACCCTAGCCCTAACCCTAGCCCTAAGTCGTACCCTAACCCTAATCCTAACCCTAACCCAACCTTAACCCTAAAACTAACCTTAGCCCTTAAAACTAACCTAATAGAAACCCTAACCCTAACTCCTAACCCTAAGCCTAACCTAACCCTAACCCTAACCCTAGCCGTAACCCTAACCCTAACCCTAGCCGTAACCCTAACCCTAACCCTAACCCTAACCTTAGCCCTAACCCTAACCCCTAACCCCTAACTGTAACGCTAACCCTAAGCCTAACCCCTAACCCCTAACCCCTAACCCTAACCATAACCCTAAACCCTAACCCTAACCCTAACCCTAACCCTAACCCTAGCCCTAACCCTAGCCCTAAGTCGTACCCTAACCCTAATCCTAACCCTCACCCAACCTTAACCCTAAAACTAACCTTAGCCCTTAAAACTAACCGAATAGAAACCCTAACCCTAACTCCTAACCCTAAGCCTAACCTAACCCTAACCCTAACCCTAGCCGTAACCCTAACCCTAACCCTAACCCTAGCCCTAACCCTAACCCTAACCCTAACCCTAACCTTAGCCCTAACCCTAACCCCTAACCGTAACGCTAACCCTAAGCCTAACCCCTAACCCCTAACCCCTAACCCTAACCATAACCCTAAACCCTAACCCTAACCCTAACCCTAACCCTAGACCTAACCCTAGCCCTAAGTCGTACCCTAACCCTAATCCTAACCCTAAACCAACCTTAACCCTAAAACTAACCTTAACCCTTAAAACTAACCTAATACAAACCCTAACCCTAACTCCTAACCCTAAGCCTAACCTAACCCTAACCCTAACCCTAGCCGTAACCCTAACCCTAACCCTAACCCTAGCCCTAACCCTAACCCTAACCCTAACCTTAGCCCTAACCCTAACCCCTAACCGTAACGCTAACCCTAAGCCTAACCCCTAACCCCTAACCCCTAACCCTAACCATAACCCTAAACCCTAACCCTAACCCTAACCCTAACCCTAGACCTAACCCTAGCCCTAAGTCGTACCCTAACCCTAATCCTAACCCTAACCCAACCTTAACCCTAAAACTAACCTTAGCCCTTAAAACTAACCTAATAGAAACCCTAAACCTAACTCCTAACCCTAAGCCTAACCTAACCCTAACCCTAACCCTAGCCGTAACCCTAACCCTAACCCTAACCCTAACCCTAGCCCTAACCCTAACCCTAACCCTAACCCTAACCTTAGCACTAACCCTAACCCCTAACCGTAACGCTAACCCTAAGCCTAACCCCTAACCCCTAACCCCTAACCCTAACCATAACCCTAAACCCTAACCCTAACCCTAACCCTAGCCCTAACCCTAGCCCTAAGTCGTACCCTAACCCTAATCCTAACCCTAACCCAACCTTAACCCTAAAACTAACCTTAGCCCTTAAAACTAACCTAATAGAAACCCTAACCCTAACTCCTAACCCTAAGCCTAACCTAACCCTAACCCTAACCCTAGCCGTAACCCTAACCCTAACCCTAGCCGTAACCCTAACCCTAACCCTAACCCTAACCTTAGCCCTAACCCTAACACCTAACCCCTAACCGTAACGCTAACCCTAAGCCTAACCCCTAACCCCTAACCCCTAACCCTAACCATAACCCTAAACCCTAACCCTAACCCTAACCCTAACCCTAACCCTAGCCCTAACCCTAGCCCTAAGTCGTACCCTAACCCTAATCCTAACCCTCACCCAACCTTAACCCTAAAACTAACCTTAGCCCTTAAAACTAACCTAATAGAAACCCTAACCCTAACTCCTAACCCTAAGCCTAACCTAACCCTAACCCTAACCCTAGCCGTAACCCTAACCCTAACCCTAACCCTAGCCCTAACCCTAACCCTAACCCTAACCCTAACCTTAGCCCTAACCCCTAACCCCTAACCGTAACGCTAACCCTAAGACTAACCCCTAACCCCTAACCCCTAACCCTAACCATAACCCTAAACCCTAACCCTAACCCTAACCCTAACCCTAGCCCTAACCCTAGCCCTAAGTCGTACCCTAACCCTAATCCTAACCCTAACCCAACCTTAACCCTAAAACTAACCTTAGCCCTTAAAACTAACCTAATAGAAACCCTAACCCTAACTCCTAACCCTAAGCCTAACCTAACCCTAACCCTAACCCTAGCCGTAACCCTAACCCTAATCCTAACCCTAGCCCTAACCCTAACCCTAACCCTAACCTTAGCCCTAACCCTAACCCCTAACCCCTAACCGTAACGCTAACCCTAAGCCTAACCCCTAACCCCTAACCCCTAACCATAACCCTAAACCCTAACCCTAACCCTAACCCTAACCCTAACCCTAGACCTAACCCTAGCCCTAAGTCGTACCCTAACCCTAATCCTAACCCTAACCCAACCTTAACCCTAAAACTAACCTTAGCGCTTAAAACTAACCTAATAGAAACCCTAACCCTAACTCCTAACCCTAAGCCTAACCTAACCCTAACCCTAACCCTAGCCGTAACCTTAACCCTAACCCTAACCCTAGCCCTAGCCCTAACCCTAACCCTAACCCTAACCCTAACCTTAGCCCTAACCCTAACCCCTAACCCCTAACCGTAACGCTAACCCTAAGCCTAACCCCTAACCCCTAACCCCTAACCCTAATCATAACCCTAAACCATAACCCTAAACCCTAACCCTAACCCTAACCCTAACCCTAGCCCTAACCCTAGCCCTAAGTCGTACCCTAACCCTAATCCTAACCCTAACCCAACCTTAACCCTAAAACTAACCTTAGCCCTTAAAACTAATCTAATAGAAACCCTAACCCTAACTCCTAACCCTAAGCCTAACCTAACCCTAACCCTAACCCTAGCCGTAACCCTAACCCTAACCCTAACCCTAGCCCTAACCCTAACCCTAACCCTAACCCTAACCTTAGCCCTAACCCTAACCCCTAACCGTAACGCTAACCCTAAGCCTAACCCCTAACCCCTAACCCCTAACCCTAACCATAACCCTAAACCCTAACCCTAACCCTAACCCTAACCCTAGACCTAACCCTAGCCCTAAGTCGTACCCTAACCCTAATCCTAACCCTAAACCAACCTTAACCCTAAAACTAACCTTAACCCTTAAAACTAACCTAATACAAACCCTAACCCTAACTCCTAACCCTAAGCCTAACCTAACCCTAACCCTAACCCTAGCCGTAACCCTAACCCTAACCCTAACCCTAGCCCTAACCCTAACCCTAACCCTAACCTTAGCCCTAACCCTAACCCCTAACCGTAACGCTAACCCTAAGCCTAACCCCTAACCCCTAACCCCTAACCCTAACCATAACCCTAAACCCTAACCCTAACCCTAACCCTAACCCTAGACCTAACCCTAGCCCTAAGTCGTACCCTAACCCTAATCCTAACCCTAACCCAACCTTAACCCTAAAACTAACCTTAGCCCTTAAAACTAACCTAATAGAAACCCTAAACCTAACTCCTAACCCTAAGCCTAACCTAACCCTAACCCTAACCCTAGCCGTAACCCTAACCCTAACCCTAACCCTAACCCTAGCCCTAACCCTAACCCTAACCCTAACCCTAACCTTAGCACTAACCCTAACCCCTAACCGTAACGCTAACCCTAAGCCTAACCCCTAACCCCTAACCCCTAACCCTAACCATAACCCTAAACCCTAACCCTAACCCTAACCCTAGCCCTAACCCTAGCCCTAAGTCGTACCCTAACCCTAATCCTAACCCTAACCCAACCTTAACCCTAAAACTAACCTTAGCCCTTAAAACTAACCTAATAGAAACCCTAACCCTAACTCCTAACCCTAAGCCTAACCTAACCCTAACCCTAACCCTAGCCGTAACCCTAACCCTAACCCTAGCCGTAACCCTAACCCTAACCCTAACCCTAACCTTAGCCCTAACCCTAACACCTAACCCCTAACCGTAACGCTAACCCTAAGCCTAACCCCTAACCCCTAACCCCTAACCCTAACCATAACCCTAAACCCTAACCCTAACCCTAACCCTAACCCTAACCCTAGCCCTAACCCTAGCCCTAAGTCGTACCCTAACCCTAATCCTAACCCTCACCCAACCTTAACCCTAAAACTAACCTTAGCCCTTAAAACTAACCTAATAGAAACCCTAACCCTAACTCCTAACCCTAAGCCTAACCTAACCCTAACCCTAACCCTAGCCGTAACCCTAACCCTAACCCTAACCCTAGCCCTAACCCTAACCCTAACCCTAACCCTAACCTTAGCCCTAACCCCTAACCCCTAACCGTAACGCTAACCCTAAGACTAACCCCTAACCCCTAACCCCTAACCCTAACCATAACCCTAAACCCTAACCCTAACCCTAACCCTAACCCTAGCCCTAACCCTAGCCCTAAGTCGTACCCTAACCCTAATCCTAACCCTAACCCAACCTTAACCCTAAAACTAACCTTAGCCCTTAAAACTAACCTAATAGAAACCCTAACCCTAACTCCTAACCCTAAGCCTAACCTAACCCTAACCCTAACCCTAGCCGTAACCCTAACCCTAATCCTAACCCTAGCCCTAACCCTAACCCTAACCCTAACCTTAGCCCTAACCCTAACCCCTAACCCCTAACCGTAACGCTAACCCTAAGCCTAACCCCTAACCCCTAACCCCTAACCATAACCCTAAACCCTAACCCTAACCCTAACCCTAACCCTAACCCTAGACCTAACCCTAGCCCTAAGTCGTACCCTAACCCTAATCCTAACCCTAACCCAACCTTAACCCTAAAACTAACCTTAGCGCTTAAAACTAACCTAATAGAAACCCTAACCCTAACTCCTAACCCTAAGCCTAACCTAACCCTAACCCTAACCCTAGCCGTAACCTTAACCCTAACCCTAACCCTAGCCCTAGCCCTAACCCTAACCCTAACCCTAACCCTAACCTTAGCCCTAACCCTAACCCCTAACCCCTAACCGTAACGCTAACCCTAAGCCTAACCCCTAACCCCTAACCCCTAACCCTAATCATAACCCTAAACCATAACCCTAAACCCTAACCCTAACCCTAACCCTAACCCTAGCCCTAACCCTAGCCCTAAGTCGTACCCTAACCCTAATCCTAACCCTAACCCAACCTTAACCCTAAAACTAACCTTAGCCCTTAAAACTAATCTAATAGAAACCCTAACCCTAACTCCTAACCCTAAGCCTAACCTAACCCTAACCCTAGCCATAACCCTAACCCTAATCCTAACCCTAGCCCTAACCCTAACCCTACCCCTAACCCTAACCTTAGCCCTAACCCTAACCCCTAACCCCTAACCGTAACGCTAACCCTAAGCCTAACCCCTAACCCCTAACCCCTAACCCTAACCATAACCCTAAACCCTAACCCTAACCCTAACCCTAACCCTAGCCCTAACCCTAGCCCTAAGTCGTACCCTAACCCTAATCCTAACCCTAACCCAACCTTAACCCTAAAACTAACCTTAGCCCTTAAAACTAACCTAATAGAAACCCTAACCCTAACTCCTAACCCTAAGCCTAACCTAACCCTAACCCTAACCCTAGCCGTAACCCTAACCCTAACCCTAACCCTAGCCCTAACCCTAACCCTAACCTTAGCCCTAACCCTAACCCCTAACCCCTAACCGTAACGCTAACCCTAAGCCTAACCCCTAACCCCTATCCCCTAACCCTAACCATAACCCTAAACTCTAACCCTAACCCTAACCCTAACCCTAGCCCTAACCCTAGCCCTAAGTCGTACCCTAACCCTAATCCTAACCCTAACCCAACCTTAACCCTAAAACTAACCTTAGCCCTTAAAACTAACCTAATATAAAACCTAACCCTAACTCCTAACCCTAAGCCTAACCTAACCCTAACCCTAAGCCTAGCCATAACCCTAACCCTAACCCTAGCCCTAGCCCTAACCCTAACCCTAACCCTAACCCTAACCTTAGCCCTAACCCTAACCCCTAACCCCTAACCGTAACGCTAACCCTAAGCCTAACCGCTAACCCCTAACCCCTAACCCTAATCATAACCCTAAACCCTAACCCTAACCCTAACCCTAACCCTAGCCCTAACCCTAGCCCTAAGTCGTACCCTAACCCTAATCCTAACCCTAACCCAACCTTAACCCTAAAACTAACCTTAGCCCTTAAAACTAACCTAATAGAAACCCTAACCCTAACTCCTAACCCTAAGCCTAACCTAACCCTAACCCTAACCCTAGCCGTAACCCTAACCCTAACCCTAACCCAAGCCCTAACCCTAACCCTAACCCTAACCCTAACCTTAGCCCTAACCCTAACCCCTAACCCCTAACCGTAACGCTAAACCCTAAGCCTAACCCCTAACCCCTAACCCCTAACCCTAACCATAACCCTAAACCCTAACCCTAACCCTAACCCTAACCCTAGCCCTAACCCTAGCCCTAATTCGTACCCTAACCCTAATCCTAACCCGAACCCAACCTTAACCCTAAAACTAACCTTAGCCCTTAAAACTAACCTAATAGAAACCCTAACCCTAACTCCTAACCCTAAGCCTAACCTAACCCTAACCCTAACCCTAGCCATAACCCTAACCCTAATCCTAACTCTAGCCCTAACCCTAACCCTAACCCTAACCCTAACCTTAGCCCTAACCCTAACCCCTAACCCCTAACCGTAACGCTAACCCTAAGCCTAACCCCTAACCCCTAACCCCTAACCCTAACCATAACCCTAAACCCTAACCCTAACCCTAACCCTAACCCTAGCCCTAACCCTAGCCCTAAGTCGTACCCTAACCCTAATCCTAACCCTAACCCAACCTTAACCCTAAAACTAACCTTAGCCCTTAAAACTAACCTAATAGAAACCCTAACCCCTAACCCTAAGCCTAACCTAACCCTAACCCTAAACCTAGACATAACCCTAACCCTAATCCTAACCCTAACCCTAACCCTAACCCTAACCCTAACCTTAGCCCTAACCCTAACCCCTAACCCCTAACCGTAACGCTAACCCTAAGCCTAACCCCTAACCCCTAACCCCTAACCCTAACCATAACCCTAAACCCTAACCCTAACCCTAACCCTAACCCTAGCCCTAACCCTAGCCCTAAGTCGTACCCTAACCCTAATCCTAACCCTAACGCAACCTTAACCCTAAAACTAACCTTAGCCCTTAAAACTAACCTAATATAAAACCTAACCCTAACTCCTAACCCTAAGCCTAACCTAACCCTAACCCTAACCCTAGCCATAACCCTAACCCTAACCCTAGCCCTAGCCCTAACCCTAACCCTAACCCTAACCCTAACCTTAGCCCTAACCCTAACCCCTAACCCCTAACCGTAACGCTAACCCTAAGCCTAACCGCTAACCCCTAACCCCTAACCCTAATCATAACCCTAAACCCTAACCCTAACCCTAACCCTAACCCTAGCCCTAACCCTAGCCCTAAGTCGTACCCTAACCCTAATCCTAACCCTAACCCAACCTTAACCCTAAAACTAACCTTAGCCCTTAAAACTAACCTAATAGAAACCCTAACCCTAACTCCTAACCCTAAGCCTAACCTAACCCTAACCCTAGCCCTAGCCGTAACCCTAACCCTAACCCTAACCCTAGCCCTAACCCTAACCCTAACCCTAACCCTAACCTTAGCCCTAACCCTAACCCCTAACCCCTAACCGTAACGCTAACCCTAAGCCTAACCCCTAACCCCTAACCCCTAACCCTAACCATAACCCTAAACCCTAACCCTAACCCTAACCCTAACCCTAGCCCTAACCCTAGCCCTAATTCGTACCCTAACCCTAATCCTAACCCGAACCCAACCTTAACCCTAAAACTAACCTTAGCCCTTAAAACTAACCTAATAGAAACCCTAACCCTAACTCCTAACCCTAAGCCTAACCTAACCCTAACCCTAACCCTAGCCATAACCCTAACCCTAACCCTAACCCTAGCCCTAACCCTAACCCTAACCCTAACCCTAACCTTAGCCCTAACCCTAACCCCTAACCCCTAACCGTAACGCTAACCCTAAGCCTAACCCCTAACCCCTAACCCCTAACCCTAACCATAACCCTAAACCCTAACCCTAACCCTAACCCTAACCCTAGCCCTAACCCTAGCCCTAAGTCGTACCCTAACCCTAATCCTAACCCTAACCCAACCTTAACCCTAAAACTAACCTTAGCCCTTAAAACTAACCTAATAGAAACCCTAACCCCTAACCCTAAGCCTAACCTAACCCTAACCCTAAACCTAGACATAACCCTAACCCTAATCCTAACCCTAACCCTAACCCTAACCCTAACCCTAACCTTAGCCCTAACCCTAACCCCTAACCCCTAACCGTAACGCTAACCCTAAGCCTAACCCCTAACCCCTAACCCCTAACCCTAACCATAACCCTAAACCCTAACCCTAACCCTAACCCTAACCCTAGCCCTAACCCTAGCCCTAAGTCGTACCCTAACCCTAATCCTAACCCTAACCCAACCTTAACCCTAAAACTAACCTTAGCCCTTAAAACTAACCTAATAGAAACCCTAACCCCTAACCCTAAGCCTAACCTAACCCTAACCCTAACCCTAGCCATAACCCTAACCCTAACCCTAGCCCTAGCCCTAACCCTAACCCTAACCCTAACCCTAACCTTAGCCCTAACCCTAACCCCTAACCCCTAACCGTAACGCTAACCCTAAGCCTAACCGCTAACCCCTAACCCCTAACCCTAATCATAACCCTAAACCCTAACCCTAACCCTAACCCTAACCCTAGCCCTAACCCTAGCCCTAAGTCGTACCCTAACCCTAATCCTAACCCTAACCCAACCTTAACCCTAAAACTAACCTTAGCCCTTAAAACTAACCTAATAGAAACCCTAACCCTAACTCCTAACCCTAAGCCTAACCTAACCCTAACCCTAGCCCTAGCCGTAACCCTAACCCTAACCCTAACCCTAGCCCTAACCCTAACCCTAACCCTAACCCTAACCTTAGCCCTAACCCTAACCCCTAACCCCTAACCGTAACGCTAACCCTAAGCCTAACCCCTAACCCCTAACCCCTAACCCTAACCATAACCCTAAACCCTAACCCTAACCCTAACCCTAACCCTAGCCCTAACCCTAGCCCTAAGTCGTACCCTAACCCTAATCCTAACCCGAACCCAACCTTAACCCTAAAACTAACCTTAGCCCTTAAAACTAACCTAATAGAAACCCTAACCCTAACTCCTAACCCTAAGCCTAACCTAACCCTAACCCTAACCCTAGCCATAACCCTAACCCTAATCCTAACCCTAGCCCTAACCCTAACCCTAACCCTAACCCTAACCTTAGCCCTAACCCTAACCCCTAACCCCTAACCGTAACGCTAACCCTAAGCCTAACCCCTAACCCCTAACCCCTAACCCTAACCCTAACCCTAAACCCTAACCCTAACCCTAGCCCTAACCCTAGCCCTAAGTCGTACCCTAACCCTAATCCTAACCCTAACGCAACCTTAACCCTAAAACTAACCTTAGCCCTTAAAACTAACCTAATAGAAACCCTAACCCTAACTCCTAACCCTAAGCCTAACCTAACCCTAACCCTAACCCTAGCCGTAACCCTAACCCTAACCCTAACCCTAGCCCTAACCCTAACCCTAACCCTAACCCTAACCTTAGCCCTAACCCTAACCCCTAACCCCTAACCGTAACGCTAACCCTAAGCCTAACCCCTAACCCCTAACCCCTAACCCTAACCCTAACCCTAACCCTAACCCTAACCCTAGCCCTAACCCTAGCCCTAACCCTAGCCCTAAGTCGTACCCTAACCCTAATCCTAACTCTAACCCAACCTTAACCCTAAAACTAACCTTAGCCCTTAAAACTAACCTAATAGAAACCCTAACCCTAACTCCTAACCCTAAGCCTAAACTAACCCTAACCCTAACCCTAGCCGTAACCCTAACCCTAACCCTAGCCCTAACCCTAACCCTAACCCTAACCCTAACCTTAGCCCTAACCCTAACCCATAACCCCTAACCGTAACGCTAACCCTAAGCCTAACCCCTAAACCCTAATCCCTAACCCTAACCATAACCCTAAACCCTAACCCTAACCCTAACCCTAACCCTAGCCCTAACCCTAGCCCTAAGTCGTACCCTAACCCTAATCCTAACCCTAACCCAACCTTAACCCTAAAACTAACCTTAGCCCTTAAAACTAACCTAATAGAAACCCTAACCCTAACTCCTAAGCCTAAGCCTAACGTAACCCTAACCCTAATCCTAGCCGTAACCCTAACCCTAACCCTAACCCTAGCCCTAACCCTAACCCTAACCCTAACCCTAACCTTAGCCCTAACCCTAACCCATAACCCCTAACCGTAACGCTAACCCTAAGCCTAACCCCTAACCCCTAACCCCTAACCCTAACCATAACCCTAAACCCTAACCCTAACCCTAACCCTAACCCTAGCCCTAAGTCGTACCCTAACCCTAATCCTAACCCTAACGCAACCTTAACCCTATAACTAACCTTAGCCCTTAAAACTAACCTAATAGAAACCCTAACCTTAACTCCTAACCCTAAGCCTAACCTAACCCTAACCCTAACCCTAGCCGTAACCCTAACCCTAACCCTAACCCTAGCCCTAACCCTAACCCTAACCTTAACCCTAACCTTAGCCCTAACCCTAACCCCTAACCCCTAACCGTAACGCTAACCCTAAGCCTAACCCCTAACCCCTAACCCCTAACCCTAACCCTAACCCTAAACCCTAACCCTAACCCTAACCCTAACCCTAGCCCTAACCCTAGCCCTAAGTCGTACCCTAACCCTAATCCTAACCCTAACGCAACCTTAACCCTAAAACTAACCTTAGCCCTTAAAATTAACCTAATAGAAACCCTAACCCTAACTCCTAACCCTAAGCCTAACCTAACCCTAACCCTAACCCTAGCCGTAACCCTAACCCTAACCCTAACCCTAGCCCTAACCCTAACCCTAACCCTAACCCTAACCTTAGCACTAACCCTAACCCCTAACCCCTAACCGTAACGCTAACCCTAAGCCTAACCCCTAACCCCTAACCCCTAACCCTAACCATAACCCTAAACCCTAACCCTAACCCTAACCCTAACCCTAGCCCTAACCCTAGCCCTAAGTCGTACCCTAACCCTAATCCTAACCCGAACCCAACCTTAACCCTAAAACTAACCTTAGCCCTTAAAACTAACCTAATAGAAACCCTAACCCTAACTCCTAACCCTAAGCCTAACCTAACCCTAACCCTAACCCTAGCCCTAACCCTAACCCTAACCCTAACCCTAGCCCTAACCCTAACCCTAACCCTAACCTTAGCCCTAACCCTAACCCCTAACCCCTAACCGTAACGCTAACCCTAAGCCTAACCCCTAACCCCTAACCCCTAACCCTAACCATAACCCTAAACCCTAACCCTAACCCTAACCCTAACCCTAGCCCTAAGTCGTACCCTAACCCTAATCCTAACCCGAACCCAACCTTAACCCTAAAACTAACCTTAGCCCTTAAAACTAACCTAATAGAAACCCTAACCCTAACTCCTAACCCTAAGCCTAACCTAACCCTAACCCTAACCCTAGCCGTAACCCTAACCCTAACCCTAACCCTAGCCCTAACCCTAACCCTAACCCTAACCTTAGCCCTAACCCTAACCCCTAACCCCTAACCGTAACGCTAACCCTAAGCCTAACCCCTAACCCCTAACCCCTAACCCTAACCCTAACCCTAAACCCTAACCCTAACCCTAACCCTAACCCTAGCCCTAACCCTAGCCCTAAGTCGTACCCTAATCCTAATCCTAACCCTAACCCAACCTTAACCCTATAGCTAACCTTAGCCCTTAAAACTAACCTAATAGAAATCCTAACCCTAACTCCTAACCCTAAGCCTAACCTAACCCTAACCCTAACCCTAGCCGTAACCCTAACCCTAACCCTAACCCTAGCCCTAACCTTAGCCCTAACCCTAACCCCTAACCCCTAACCGTAACGCTAACCCTAAGCCTAACCCCTAACCCCTAACCCCTAACCCTAACCATAACCCTAAACCCTAACCCTAACCCTAACCCTAACCCTAGCCCTAACCCTAGCCCTAAGTCGTACCCTAACCCTAATCCTAACCCGAACCCAACCGTAACCCTAAAACTAACCTTAGCCCTTAAAACTAACCTAATAGAAACCCTAAACCTAACTCCTAACACTAAGCCTAACCTAACCCTAACCCTAACCCTAGCCGTAACCCTAACCCTAGCCCTAACCCTAACCCTAACCCTAACCCTAACCCTAACCTTAGCCCTAACCCTAACCCCTAACCCCTAACCGTAACGCTAACCCTAAGCCTAACCCCTAACCCCTAACCCCTAACCCTAACCCTAACCCTAAACCCTAACCCTAACCCTAACCCTAACCCTAGCCCTAACCCTAGCCCTAAGTCGTACCCTAACCCTAATCCTAACCCTAACCCAACCTTAACCCTATAGCTAACCTTAGCCCTTAAAACTAACCTAATAGAAACCCTAACCCTAACTCCTAACCCTAAGCCTAACCTAACCCTAACCCTAACCCTAGCCGTAACCCTAACCCTAACCCTAACCCTAGCCCTAACCCTAACCCTAACCCTAACCCTAACCTTAGCCCTAACCCTAACCCCTAACCCCTAACCGTAACGCTAACCCTAAGCCTAACCCCTAAACCCTAACCCCTAACCCTAACCCTAACCCTAAACCCTAACCCTAACCCTAACCCTAACCCTAGCCCTAACCCTAGCCCTAAGTCGTACCCTAACCCTAATCCTAACCCTAACCCAACCTTAACCCTAAAACTAACCTTAGCCCTTAAAACTAACCTAATAGAAACCCTAAACCTAAATCCTAACCCTAAGCCTAACCTAACCCTAACCCTAACCCTAGCCGTAACCCTAACCCTAACCCTAACCCTAGCCCTAACCCTAACCCTAACCCTAACCCTAACCTTAGCCCTAACCCTAAACCCTAACCCCTAACCGTAACGCTAACCCTAAGCCTAACCCCTAACCCCTAACCCCTAACCCTAACCCTAACCCTAAACCCTAACCCTAACCCTAGCCCTAACCCTAGCCCTAAGTCGTACCCTAACCCTAATCCTAACCCTAACGCAACCTCTAATCCTAACCCTAACGCAACCTTAACCCTAAAACTAACCTTAGCCCTTAAAACTAACCTAATAGAAACCCTAACCCTAACTCCTAACCCTAAGCCTAACCTCACCCTAACCCTAACCCTAGCCGTAACCCTAACCCTAACCCTAACCCTAGCCCTAACCCTAACCCTAACCATAACCCTAACCTTAGCCCTAACCCTAACCCCTAACCCCTAACCGTAACGCTAACCCTAAGCCTAACCCCTAACCCCTAACCCTAACCCTAACCCTAACCCTAACCCTAACCCTAACCGTAGCCCTAAGTCGTACCCTAACCCTAATCCTAACCCTAACCCAACCTTAACCCTAAAACTAACCTTAGCCCTTAAAACTAACCTAATAGAAACCCTAACCCTAACTCCTAACCCTAAGCCTAAACTAACCCTAACCCTAACCCTAGCCGTAACCCTAACCCTAACCCTAGCCCTAACCCTAACCCTAACCCTAACCCTAACCTTAGCCCTAACCCTAACCCCTAACCCCTAACCGTAACGCTAACCCTAAGCCTAACCCCTAACCCCTAACCCCTAACCCTAACCCTAACCCTAAACCCTAACCCTAACCCTAGCCCTAACCCTAGCCCTAAGTCGTACCCTAACCCTAATCCTAACCCTAACGCAACCTTAACCCTAAAACTAACCTTAGCCCTTAAAACTAACCTAATAGAAACCCTAACCCTAACTCCTAACCCTAAGCCTAACCTAACCCTAACCCTAACCCTAGCCGTAACCCTAACCCTAACCCTAACCCTAGCCCTAACCCTAACCCTAACCCTAACCCTAACCTTAGCCCTAACCCTAACCCCTAACCCCTAACCGTAACGCTAACCCTAAGCCTAACCCCTAACCCCTAACCCCTAACCCTAACCATAACCCTAAACCCTAACCCTAACCCTAACCCTAACCCTAAGTCGTACCCTAACCCTAATCCTAACCCTAACCCAACCTTAACCCTAAAACTAACCTTAGCCCTTAAAACTAACCTAATAGAAACCCTAACCCTAACTCCTAACCCTAAGCCTAAACTAACCCTAACCCTAACCCTAGCCGTAACCCTAACCCTAACCCTAGCCCTAACCCTAACCCTAACCCTAACCCTAACCTTAGCACTAACCCTAACCCATAACCCCTAACCGTAACGCTAACCCTAAGCCTAACCCCTAACCCCTAACCCCTAACCCTACCCATAACCCTAAACCCTAACGCTAACCCTAACCCTAACCCTAGCCCTAACCCTAGCCCTAAGTCGTACCCTAACCCTAATCCTAACCCTAACGCAACCTTAACCCTATAACTAACCTTAGCCCTTAAAACTAACCTAATAGAAACCCTAACCTTAACTCCTAACCCTAAGCCTAACCTAACCCTAACCCTAACCCTAGCCGTAACCCTAACCCTAGCCCTAACCCTAACCTTAACCCTAACCCTAACCTTAGCCCTAACCCTAACCCCTAACCCCTAACCGTAACGCTAACCCTAAGCCTAACCCCTAAACCCTAACCCCTAACCCTAACCATAACCCTAAACCCTAACCCTAACCCTAACCCTAACCCTAGCCCTAACCCTAGCCCTAAGTCGTACCCTAACCCTAATCCTAACCCTAACGCAACCTTAACCCTATAGCTAAACTTAGCCCTTAAAACTAACCTAATAGAAACCCTAACCCTAACTCCTAACCCTAAGCCTAACCTAACCCTAACCCTAACCCTAGCCGTAACCCTAACCCTAACCCTAACCCTAGCCCTAACCCTAACCCTAACCTTAACCCTAACCTTAGCCCTAACCCTAACCCCTAACCCCTAACCGTAACGCTAACCCTAAGCCTAACCCCTAACCCCTAACCCCTAACCCTAACCCTAACCCTAAACCCTAACCCTAACCCTAACCCTAACCCTAGCCCTAACCCTAGCCCTAAGTCGTACCCTAACCCTAATCCTAACCCGAACCCAACCCTAAAAACAACCTTAGCCCTTAAAACTAACTATTAGAAACCTAAACCTAAGTCTAACCCTAACCTACTAACCCTAACCTAAGTTAAGTGCAGGTTAACCCTAACCCAACCCTTACCCCTCAACCCTAACCCTAACCAAACCTAGCCCTTACCCTAACCCTAAACCCTAAAAGTTAAGTAAAGTAAAAACCTAAACCCTAACCCTAACCCCTAACCCTAACCCTAACCCTAAACCCTAACCCTAACCCTAGCCCTAACCCTAGCCCTAAGTCGTACCCTAACCCTAATCCTAACCCTAACCCAACCTTAATCCTAAAACTAACCTTAGCCCTTAAAACTAACCTAATAGAAACCCTAACCCTAACTCCTAACCCTAAGCCTAACCTAACCCTAACCCTAACCCTAGCCGTAACCCTAACCCTAACCCTAACCCTAGCCCTAACCCTAACCCTAACCCTAACCCTAACCTTAGCCCTAACCCTAACCCCTAACCCCTAACCGTAACGCTAACCCTAAGCCTAACCCCTAACCCCTAACCCTAACCCTAACCCTAACCCTAACCCTAACCGTAGCCCTAAGTCGTACCCTAACCCTAATCCTAACCCTAACCCAACCTTAACCCTAAAACTAACCTTAGCCCTTAAAATTAACCTAATAGAAACCCTAACCCTAACTCCTAACCCTAAGCCTAACCTAACCCTAACCCTAACCCTAGCCGTAACCCTAACCCTAACCCTAGCCCTAACCCTAACCCTAACCCTAACCCTAACCTTAGCACTAACCCTAACCCATAACCCCTAACCGTAACGCTAACCCTAAGCCTAACCCCTAACCCCTAACCCCTAACCCTACCCATAACCCTAAACCCTAACCCTAACCCTAACCCTAACCCTAGCCCTAACCCTAGCCCTAAGTCGTACCCTAACCCTAATCCTAACCCTAACGCAACCTTAACCCTATAACTAACCTTAGCCCTTAAAACTAACCTAATAGAAACCCTAACCTTAACTCCTAACCCTAAGCCTAACCTAACCCTAACCCTAACCCTAGCCGTAACCCTAACCCTAGCCCTAACCCTAACCCTAACCCTAACCCTAACCTTAGCCCTAACCCTAACCCCTAACCCCTAACCGTAACGCTAACCCTAAGCCTAACCCCTAAACCCTAACCCCTAACCCTAACCCTAACCCTAAACCCTAACCCTAACCCTAACCCTAACCCTAGCCCTAACCCTAGCCCTAAGTCGTACCCTAACCCTAATCCTAACCCGAACCCAACCTTAACCCTAAAACTAACCTTAGCCCTTAAAACTAACCTAATAGAAACCCTAAACCTAACTACTAACACTAAGCCTAACCTAACCCTAACCCTAACCCTAGCCGTAACCCTAACCCTAACCCTAACCCTAGCCCTAACCCTAACCCTAACCCTAACCCTAACCTTAGCCCTAACCCTAACCCATAACCCCTAACCGTAACGCTAACCCTAAGCCTAACCCCTAACCCCTAACCCCTAACCCTAACCATAACCCTAAACCCTAACCCTAACCCTAACCGTAGCCCTAACCCTAGCCCTAAGTCGTACCCTAACCCTAATCCTAACCCTAACGCAACCTTAACCCTATAGCTAACCTTAGCCCTTAAAACTAACCTAATAGAAACCCTAACCCTAACTCCTAACCCTAAGCCTAACCTAACCCTAACCCTAACCCTAGCCGTAACCCTAACCCTAACCCTAACCCTAGCCCTAACCCTAACCCTAACCCTAACCCTAACCTTAGCCCTAACCCTAACCCCTAACCCCTAACCGTAACGCTAACCCTAAGCCTAACCCCTAACCCCTAACCCCTAACCCTAACCCTAACCCTAAACCCTAACCCTAACCCTAACCCTAACCCTAGCCCTAACCCTAGCCCTAAGTCGTACCCTAACCCTAATCCTAACCCGAACCCAACCTTAACCCTAAAACTAACCTTAGCCCTTAAAACTAACCTAATGGAAACCCTAAACCTAACTCCTAACCCTAAGCCTAACCTAACCCTAACCCTAACCCTAGCCGTAACCCTAACCCTAACCCTAACCCTAGCCCTAACCCTAAACCTAACCCTAACCCTAACCTTAGCCCTAACCCTAACCCCTAACCCCTAACCGTAACGCTAACCCTAAGCCTAACCCCTAACCCCTAACCCCTAACCCTAACCCTAACCCTAAACCCTAATCCTAACCCTAACCCTAACCCTAGCCCTAACCCTAGCCCTAAGTCGTACCCTAACCCTAATCCTAACCCTAACCCAACCTTAACCCTAAAACTAACCTTAGCCCTTAAAACTAACCTAATAGAAACCCTAACCCTAACTCCTAACCCTAAGCCTAACCTAACCCTAACCCTAACCCTAGCCGTAACCCTAACCCTAACCCTAACCCTAGCCCTAACCCTAACCCTAACCCTAACCCTAACCTTAGCCCTAACCCTAACCCCTAACCCCTAACCGTAACGCTAACCCTAAGCCTAACCCCTAACCCCTAACCCCTAACCCTAACCCTAACCCTAACCCTAACCCTAACCCTAGCCCTAACCCTAGCCCTAAGTCGTACCCTAACCCTAATCCTAACCCTAACCCAACCTTAACCCTAAAACTAACCTTAGCCCTTAAAACTAACCTAATAGAAACCCTAACCCTAACTCCTAACCCTAAGCCTAACCTAACCCTAACCCTAACCCTAGCCGTAACCCTAACCCTAACCCTAACCCTAGCCCTAACCCTAACCCTAACCTTAGCCCTAACCCTAACCCCTAACCCCTAACCGTAACGCTAACCCTAAGCCTAACCCCTAAACCCTAACCCCTAACCCTAACCATAACCCTAAACCCTAACCCTAACCCTAACCCTAACCCTAACCCTAGCCCTAACCCTAGCCCTAAGTCGTACCCTAACCCTAATCCTAACCCGAACCCAACCTTAACCCTAAAACTAACCTTAGCCCTTAAAACTAACCTAATAGAAACCCTAAACCTAACTCCTAACACTAAGCCTAACCTAACCCTAACCCTAACCCTAGCCGTAACCCTAACCCTAACCCTAACCCTAGCCCTAACCCTAACCCTAACCCTAACCCTAACCTTAGCCCTAACCCTAACCCATAACCCCTAACCGTAACGCTAACCCTAAGCCTAACCCCTAACCCCTAACCCCTAACCCTAACCATAACCCTAAACCCTAACCCTAACCCTAACCCTAACCCTAGCCCTAACCCTAGCCCTAAGTCGTACCCTAACCCTAATCCTAACCCTAACGCAACCTTAACCCTATAGCTAACCTTAGCCCTTAAAACTAACCTAAAAGAAACCCTAACCCTAACTCCTAACCCTAAGCCTAACCTAACCCTAACCCTAAGCCTAGTCGTAACCCTAACCCTAACCCTAACCCTAGCCCTAACCCTAACCCTAACCCTAACCCTAACCTTAGCCCTAACCCTAACCCCTAACCCCTAACCGTAACGCTAACCCTAAGCCTAACCCCTAACCCCTAACCCCTAACCCTACCCATAACCCTAAACCCTAACCCTAACCCTAACCCTAACCCTAGCCCTAACCCTAGCCCTAAGTCGTACCCTAACCCTAATCCTAATCCTAACCCAACCTTAACCCTAAAACTAACCTTAGCCCTTAAAACTAACCTAATAGAAACCCTAACCCTAACTCCTAACCCTAAGCCTAACCTAACCCTAACCCTAACCCTAGCCGTAACCCTAACCCTAACCCTAACCCTAGCCCTAACCCTAACCCTAACCCTAACCCTAACCTTAGCCCTAACCCTAACCCATAACCCCTAACCGTAACGCTAACCCTAAGCCTAACCCCTAACCCCTAACCCCTAACCCTAACCATAACCCTAAACCCTAACCCTAACCCTAACCCTAACCCTAGCCCTAACCCTAGCCCTAAGTCGTACCCTAACCCTAATCCTAACCCTAACCCAACCTTAACCCTAAAACTAACCTTAGCCCTTAAAACTAACCTAATAGAAACCCTAAACCTAACTCCTAACCCTAAGCCTAACCTAACCCTAACCCTAACCCTAGCCGTAACCCTAACCCTAACCCTAACCCTAGCCCTAACCCTAACCCTAACCCTAACCTTAGCCCTAACCCTAACCCATAACCCCTAACCGTAACGCTAACCCTAAGCCTAACCCCTAAACCCTAACCCCTAACCCTAACCATAACCCTAAACCCTAACCCTAACCCTAACCCTAACCCTAGCCCTAACCCTAGCCCTAAGTCGTACCCTAACCCTAATCCTAACCCTAACCCAACCTTAACCCTATAGCTAACCTTAGCCCTTAAAACTAACCTAATAGAAACCCTAACCCTAACTCCTAACCCTAAGCCTAACCTAACCCTAACCCTAACCCTAGCCGTAACCCTAACCCTAACCCTAACCCTAGCCCTAACCCTAACCCTAACCTTAACCCTAACCTTAGCCCTAACCCTAACCCCTAACCCCTAACCGTAATGCTAACCCTAAGCCTAACCCCTAACCACTAACCCCTAACCCTAACCCTAACCCTAAACCCTAACCCTAACCCTAACCCTAACCCTAGCCCTAACCCTAGCCCTAAGTCGTACCCTGACCCTAATCCTAACCCTAACGTAACCTTAACCCTAAAACTAACCTTAGCCCTTAAAATTAACCTAATAGAAACCCTAACCCTAACTCCTAACCCTAAGCCTAACCTAACCCTAACCCTAACCCTAGCCGTAACCCTAACCCTAACCCTAACCCTAGCCCTAGCCCTAACCCTAACCCTAACCCTAACCCTAACCTTAGCCCTAACCCTAACCCCTAACCCCTAACCGTAACGCTAACCCTAAGCCTAACCCCTAACCCCTAACCCCTAACCCTAACCCTAACCCTAAACCCTAACCCTAACCCTAACCCTAACCCTAGCCCTAACCCTAGCCCTAAGTCGTACCCTAACCCTAATCCTAACCCTAACGCAACCTTAACCCTAAAACTAACCTTAGCCCTTAAAATTAACCTAATAGAAACCCTAACCCTAACTCCTAACCCTAAGCCTAACCTAAACCTAACCCTAACCCTAGCCGTAACCCTAACCCTAACCCTAACCCTAGCCCTAACCCTAACCCTAACCCTAACCCTAACCTTAGCCCTAACCCTAACCCCTAACCCCTAACCGTAACGCTAACCCTAAGCCTAACCCCTAACCCCTAACCCCTAACCCTAACCATAACCCTAAATCCTAACCCTAACCCTAACCCTAACGCTAGCCCTAACCCTAGCCCTAAGTCGTACCCTAACCCTAATCCTAACCCGAACCCAACCTTAACCCTAAAACTAACCTTAGCCCTTAAAACTAACCTAATAGAAACCCTAACCCTAACTCCTAACCCTAAGCCTAACCTAACCCTAACCCTAACCCTAGCCGTAACCCTAACCCTAACCCTAACCCTAGCCCTAACCCTAACCCTAACCCTAACCCTAACCTTAGCCCTAACCCTAACCCCTAACCCCTAACCGTAACGCTAACCCTAAGCCTAACCCCTAACCCCTAACCCCTAACCCTAACCCTAACCCTAAACCCTAACCCTAACCCTAACCCTAACCCTAGCCCTATCCCTAGCCCTAAGTCATACCCTAACCCTAATCCTAACCCTAACCCAACCTTAACCCTAAAACTAACCTTAGCCCTTAAAACTAACCTAATAGAAACCCTAACCCTAACTCCTAACCCTAAGCCTAACCTAACCCTAACCCTATCCCTAGCCGTAACCCTAACCCTAACCCTAACCCTAGCCGTAACCCTAACCCTAACCCTAACCCTAACCTTAGCCCTAACCCTAACCCCTAGCCCCTAACCGTAACGCTAACCCTAAGCCTAACCCCTAACCCCTAACCCCTAACCCTAACCCTAACCCTAAACCCTAACCCTAACCCTAACCCTAACCCTAGCCCTAACCCTAGCCCTAAGTCGTACCCTAACCCTAATCCTAACCCTAACCCAACCTTAACCCTAAAACTAACCTTAGCCCTTAAAACTAACCTAATAGAAACCCTAACCCTAACTCTTAACCCTAAGCCTAACCTAACCCTAACCCTAACCCTAGCCGTAACCCTAACCCTAACCCTAACCCTAGCCCTAACCCTAACCCTAACCCTAACCCTAACCTTAGCCCTAACCCTAACCCCTAACCCCTAACCGTAACGCTAACCCTAAGCCTAACCCCTAACCCCTAACCCCTAACCCTAACCCTAACCCTAAACCCTAACCCTAACCCTAACCCTAACCCTAGCCCTAACCCTAGCCCTAAGTCGTACCCTAACCCTAATCCTAACCCTAACGCAACCTTAACCCTATAGCTAACCTTAGCCCTTAAAACTAACCTAATAGAAACCCTAACCCTAACTCCTAACCCTAAGCCTAACCTAACCCTAACCCTAACCCTAGCCGTAACCCTAACCCTAACCCTAACCCTAGCCCTAACCCTAACCCTAACCTTAGCCCTAACCCTAACCCCTAACCCCTAACCGTAACGCTAACCCTAAGCCTAACCCCTAACCCCTAACCCCTAACCCTAACCCTAACCCTAAACCCTAACCCTAACCCTAACCCTAACCCTAGCCCTAACCCTAGCCCTAAGTCGTACCCTAACCCTAATCCTAACCCTAATGCAACCTTAACCCTAAAACTAACCTTAGCCCTTAAAATTAACCTAATAGAAACCCTAACCCTACCTCCTAACCCTAAGCCTAACCTAACCCTAACCCTAACCCTAGCCGTAACCCTAACCCTAACCCTAACCCTAGCCCTAACCCTAACCCTAACCTTAGCCCTAACCCTAACCCCTAACCCCTAACCGTAACGCTAACCCTAAGCCTAACCCCTAACCCCTAACCCCTAACCCTAACCCTAACCCTAAACCCTAACCCTAACCCTAACCCTAACCCTAGCCCTAACCCTAGCCCTAAGTCGTACCCTAACCCTAATCCTAACCCTAACCCAACCTTAACCCTAAAACTAACCTTAGCCCTTAAAACTAACCTAATAGAAACCCTAACCCTAACTCCTAACCCTAAGCCTAACCTAACCCTAACCCTAACCCTAGCCGTAACCCTAACCCTAACCCTAACCCTAGCCCTAACCCTAACCCTAACCCTAACCCTAACCTTAGCCCTAACCCTAACCCCTAACCCCTAACCGTAACGCTAACCCTAAGCCTAACCCCTAACCCCTAACCCCTAACCCTAACCCTAACCCTAAACCCTAACCCTAACCCTAACCCTAACCCTAGCCCTAACCCTAGCCCTAAGTCGTACCCTAACCCTAATCCTAACCCTAACCCAACCTTAACCCTAAAACTAACCTTAGCCCTTAAAACTAACCTAATAGAAACCCTAACCCTAACTCCTAACCCTAAGCCTAACCTAACCCTAACCCTAACCCTAGCCGTAACCCTAACCCTAACCCTAACCCTAGCCCTAACCCTAACCCTAACCCTAACCCTAACCTTAGCCCTAACCCTAACCCCTAACCCCTAACCGTAACGCTAACCCTAAGCCTAACCCCTAACCCCTAACCCCTAACCCTAACCCTAACCCTAAACCCTAACCCTAACCCTAACCCTAACCCTAGCCCTAACCCTAGCCCTAAGTCGTACCCTAACCCTAATCCTAACCCTAACGCAACCTTAACCCTATAGCTAACCTTAGCCCTTAAAACTAACCTAATAGAAACCCTAACCCTAACTCCTAACCCTAAGCCTAACCTAACCCTAACCCTAACCCTAGCCGTAACCCTAACCCTAACCCTAACCCTAGCCCTAACCCTAACCCTAACCCTAACCCTAACCTTAGCCCTAACCCTAACCCCTAACCCCTAACCGTAACGCTAACCCTAAGCCTAACCCCTAACCCCTAACCCCTAACCCTAACCCTAACCCTAAACCCTAACCCTAACCCTAACCCTAACCCTAGCCCTAACCCTAGCCCTAAGTCGTACCATAACCCTAATCCTAACCCTAACCCAACCTTAACCCTAAAACTAACCTTAGCCCTTAAAACTAACCTAATAGAAACCCTAACCCTAACTCCTAACCCTAAGCCTAACCTAACCCTAACCCTAAACCTAGCCGTAACCCTAACCCTAACCCTAACCCTAGCCCTAACCCTAACCCTAACCCTAACCCTAACCTTAGCCCTAACCCTAACCCCTAACCCCTAACCGTAACGCTAACCCTAAGCCTAACCCCTAACCCCTAACCCCTAACCCTAACCCTAACCCTAAACCCTAACCCTAACCCTAACCCTAACCCTAGCCCTAACCCTAGCCCTAAGTCGTACCCTAACCCTAATCCTAACCCTAACGCAACCTTAACCCTATAGCTAACCTTAGCCCTTAAAACTAACCTAATAGAAACCCTAACCCTAACTCCTAACCCTAAGCCTAACCTAACCCTAACCCTAACCCTAGCCGTAACCCTAACCCTAACCCTAACCCTAACCCTAACCCTAACCTTAGCCCTAACCCTAACCCCTAACCCCTAACCGTAACGCTAACCCTAAGCCTAACCCCTAACCCCTAACCCCTAACCCTAACCCTAACCCTAAACCCTAACCCTAACCCTAACCCTAACCCTAGCCCTAACCCTAGCCCTAAGTCGTACCCTAACCCTAATCCTAACCCGAACCCAACCTTAACCCTAAAACTAACCTTAGCCCTTAAAACTAACCTAATAGAAACCCTAACCCTAACTCCTAACCCTAAGCCTAACCTAACCCTAACCCTAACCCTAGCCGTAACCCTAACCCTAACCCTAACCCTAGCCCTAACCCTAACCCTAACCCTAACCCTAACCTTAGCCCTAACCCTAACCCCTAACCCCTAACCGTAACGCTAACCCTAAGCCTAACCCCTAACCCCTAACCCCTAACCCTAACCCTAACCCTAAACCCTAACCCTAACCCTAACCCTAACCCTAGCCCTAACCCTAGCCCTAAGTCGTACCCTAACCCTAATCCTAACCCTAACCCAACCTTAACCCTAAAACTAACCTTAGCCCTTAAAACTAACCTAATAGAAACCCTAACCCTAACTCCTAACCCTAAGCCTAACCTAACCCTAACCCTAACCCTAGCTGTAACCCTAACCCTAGCCCTAACCCTAACCCTAACCCTAACCCTAACCTTAGCCCTAACCCTAACCCCTAACCCCTAACCGTAACGCTAACCCTAAGCCTAACCCCTAACCCCTAACCCCTAACCCTAACCCTAACCCTAAACCCTAACCCTAACCCTAACCCTAACCCTAGCCCTAACCCTAGCCCTAAGTCGTACCCTAACCCTAATCCTAACCCTAACCCAACCTTAACCCTAAAACTAACCTTAGCCCTTAAAACTAACCTAATAGAAACCCTAACCCTAACTCCTAACCCTAAGCCTAACCTAACCCTAACCCTAACCCTAGCCGTAACCCTAACCCTAACCCTAACCCTAGCCCTAACCCTAACCCTAACCCTAACCCTAACCTTAGCCCTAACCCTAACCCCTAACCCCTAACCGTAACGCTAACCCTAAGCCTAACCCCTAACCCCTAACCCCTAACCCTAACCCTAACCCTAAACCCTAACCCTAACCCTAACCCTAACCCTAGCCCTAACCCTAGCCCTAAGTCGTACCCTAACCCTAATCCTAACCCTAACCCAACCTTAACCCTATAGCTAACCTTAGCCCTTAAAACTAACCTAATAGAAACCCTAACCCTAACTCCTAACCCTAAGCCTAACCTAACCCTAACCCTAACCCTAGCCGTAACCCTAACCCTAACCCTAACCCTAGCCCTAACCCTAACCCTAACCCTAACCCTAACCTTAGCCCTAACCCTAACCCCTAACCCCTAACCGTAACGCTAACCCTAAGCCTAACCCCTAAACCCTAACCCCTAACCCTAACCCTAACCCTAAACCCTAACCCTAACCCTAACCCTAACCCTAGCCCTAACCCTAGCCCTAAGTCGTACCCTAACCCTAATCCTAACCCTAACCCAACCTTAACCCTAAAACTAACCTTAGCCCTTAAAACTAACCTAATAGAAACCCTAACCCTAACTCCTAACCCTAAGCCTAACCTAACCCTAACCCTAACCCTAGCCGTAACCCTAACCCTAACCCTAACCCTAGCCCTAACCCTAACCCTAACCCTAACCCTAACCTTAGCCCTAACCCTAAACCCTAACCCCTAACCGTAACGCTAACCCTAAGCCTAACCCCTAACCCCTAACCCCTAACCCTAACCCTAACCCTAAACCCTAACCCTAACCCTAGCCCTAACCCTAGCCCTAAGTCGTACCCTAACCCTAATCCTAACCCTAACCCAACCTTAACCCTAAAACTAACCTTAGCCCTTAAAACTAACCTAATAGAAACCCTAACCCTAACTCCTAACCCTAAGCCTAACCTCACCCTAACCCTAACCCTAGCCGTAACCCTAACCCTAACCCTAACCCTAGCCCTAACCCTAACCCTAACCATAACCCTAACCTTAGCCCTAACCCTAACCCCTAACCCCTAACCGTAACGCTAACCCTAAGCCTAACCCCTAAACCCTAACCCTAACCCTAACCCTAACCCTAACCCTAACCCTAACCGTAGCCCTAAGTCGTACCCTAACCCTAATCCTAACCCTAACCCAACCTTAACCCTAAAACTAACCTTAGCCCTTAAAACTAACCTAATAGAAACCCTAACCCTAACTCCTAACCCTAAGCCTAAACTAACCCTAACCCTAACCCTAGCCGTAACCCTAACCCTAACCCTAGCCCTAACCCTAACCCTAACCCTAACCCTAACCTTAGCACTAACCCTAACCCCTAACCCCTAACCGTAACGCTAACCCTAAGCCTAACCCCTAACCCCTAACCCCTAACCCTACCCATAACCCTAAACCCTAACCCTAACCCTAACCCTAACCCTAGCCCTAACCCTAGCCCTAAGTCGTACCCTAACCCTAATCCTAACCCTAACGCAACCTTAACCCTATAACTAACCTTAGCCCTTAAAACTAACCTAATAGAAACCCTAACCTTAACTCCTAACCCTAAGCCTAACCTAACCCTAACCCTAACCCTAGCCGTAACCCTAACCCTAACCCTAACCCTAGCCCTAACCCTAACCCTAACCTTAACCCTAACCTTAGCCCTAACCCTAACCCCTAACCCCTAACCGTAACGCTAACCCTAAGCCTAACCCCTAACCCCTAACCCCTAACCCTAACCCTAACCCTAAACCCTAACCCTAACCCTAACCCTAACCCTAGCCCTAACCCTAGCCCTAAGTCGTACCCTAACCCTAATCCTAACCCGAACCCAACCTTAACCCTAAAACTAACCTTAGCCCTTAAAACTAACCTAATAGAAACCCTAACCCTAACTCCTAACCCTAAGCCTAACCTAACCCTAACCCTAACCCTAGCCGTAACCCTAACCCTAACCCTAACCCTAGCCCTAACCCTAACCCTAACCCTAACCCTAACCTTAGCCCTAACCCTAACCCCTAACCCCTAACCGTAACGCTAACCCTAAGCCTAACCCCTAACCCCTAACCCCTAACCCTAACCCTAACCCTAAACCCTAACCCTAACCCTAGCCCTAACCCTAGCCCTAAGTCGTACCCTAACCCTAATCCTAACCCTAACGCAACCTTAACCCTAAAACTAACCTTAGCCCTTAAAACTAACCTAATAGAAACCCTAACCCTAACTCCTAACCCTAAGCCTAACCTAACCCTAACCCTAACCCTAGCCGTAACCCTAACCCTAACCCTAACCCTAGCCCTAACCCTAACCCTAACCCTAACCCTAACCTTAGTCCTAACCCTAACCCCTAACCCCTAACCGTAACGCTAACCCTAAGCCTAACCCCTAACCCCTAACCCCTAACCCTAACCCTAACCCTAACCCTAACCCTAACCCTAACCCTAGCCCTAAGTCGTACCCTAACCCTAATCCTAACCCTAACCCAACCTTAACCCTAAAACTAACCTTAGCCCTTAAAACTAACCTAATAGAAACCCTAACCCTAACTCCTAACCCTAAGCCTAAACTAACCCTAACCCTAACCCTAGCCGTAACCCTAACCCTAACCCTAGCCCTAACCCTAACCCTAACCCTAACCCTAACCTTAGCACTAACCCTAACCCATAACCCCTAACCGTAACGCTAACCCTAAGCCTAACCCCTAACCCCTAACCCCTAACCCTACCCATAACCCTAAACCCTAACGCTAACCCTAACCCTAACCCTAGCCCTAACCCTAGCCCTAAGTCGTACCCTAACCCTAATCCTAACCCTAACGCAACCTTAACCCTATAACTAACCTTAGCCCTTAAAACTAACCTAATAGAAACCCTAAACCTAACTCCTAACCCTAAGCCTAACCTAACCCTAACCCTAACCCTAGCCGTAACCCTAACCCTAACCCTAACCCTAGCCCTAACCCTAACCCTAACCCTAACCCTAACCCTAACCTTAGCCCTAACCCTAACCCATAACCCCTAACCGTAACGCTAACCCTAAGCCTAACCCCTAAACCCTAATCCCTAACCCTAACCATAACCCTAAACCCTAACCCTAACCCTAACCCTAACCCTAGCCCTAACCCTAGCCCTAAGTCGTACCCTAACCCTAATCCTAACCCTAACCCAACCTTAACCCTAAAACTAACCTTAGCCCTTAAAACTAACCTAATAGAAACCCTAACCCTAACTCCTAAGCCTAAGCCTAACGTAACCCTAACCCTAATCCTAGCCGTAACCCTAACCCTAACCCTAACCCTAGCCCTAACCCTAACCCTAACCCTAACCCTAACCTTAGCACTAACCCTAACCCATAACCCCTAACCGTAACGCTAACCCTAAGCCTAACCCCTAACCCCTAACCCCTAACCCTAACCATAACCCTAAACCCTAACCCTAACCCTAACCCTAACCCTAGCCCTAAGTCGTACCCTAACCCTAATCCTAACCCTAACGCAACCTTAACCCTATAACTAACCTTAGCCCTTAAAACTAACCTAATAGAAACCCTAACCTTAACTCCTAACCCTAAGCCTAACCTAACCCTAACCCTAACCCTAGCCGTAACCCTAACCCTAACCCTAACCCTAGCCCTAACCCTAACCTTAACCTTAACCCTAACCTTAGCCCTAACCCTAACCCCTAACCCCTAACCGTAACGCTAACCCTAAGCCTAACCCCTAACCCCTAACCCCTAACCCTAACCCTAACCCTAAACCCTAACCCTAACCCTAACCCTAACCCTAGCCCTAACCCTAGCCCTAAGTCGTACCCTAACCCTAATCCTAACCCTAACGCAACCTTAACCCTAAAACTAACCTTAGCCCTTAAAATTAACATAATAGAAACCCTAACCCTAACTCCTAACCCTAAGCCTAACCTAACCCTAACCCTAACCCTAGCCGTAACCCTAACCCTAACCCTAACCCTAGCCCTAACCCTAACCCTAACCCTAACCCTAACCTTAGCACTAACCCTAACCCCTAACCCCTAACCGTAACGCTAACCCTAAGCCTAACCCCTAACCCCTAACCCCTAACCCTAACCATAACCCTAAACCCTAACCCTAACCCTAACCCTAACCCTAGCCCTAACCCTAGCCCTAAGTCGTACCCTAACCCTAATCCTAACCCGAACCCAACCTTAACCCTAAAACTAACCTTAGCCCTTAAAACTAACCTAATAGAAACCCTAACCCTAACTCCTAACCCTAAGCCTAACCTAACCCTAACCCTAACCCTAGCCCTAACCCTAACCCTAACCCTAACCCTAGCCCTAACCCTAACCCTAACCCTAACCTTAGCCCTAACCCTAACCCCTAACCCCTAACCGTAACGCTAACCCTAAGCCTAACCCCTAACCCCTAACCCCTAACCCTAACCATAACCCTAAACCCTAACCCTAACCCTAACCCTAACCCTAGCCCTAACCCTAGCCCTAAGTCGTACCCTAACCCTAATCCTAACCCTAACCCAACCTTAACCCTAAAACTAACCTTAGCCCTTAAAACTAACCTAATAGAAACCCTAACCCTAACTCCTAACCCTAAGCCTAACCTAACCCTAACCCTAACCCTAGCCGTAACCCTAACCCTAACCCTAACCCTAGCCCTAACCCTAACCCTAACCCTAACCTTAGCCCTAACCCTAACCCCTAACCCCTAACCGTAACGCTAACCCTAAGCCTAACCCCTAACCCCTAACCCCTAACCCTAACCCTAACCCTAAACCCTAACCCTAACCCTAACCCTAACCCTAGCCCTAACCCTAGCCCTAAGTCGTACCCTAATCCTAATCCTAACCCTAACCCAACCTTAACCCTATAGCTAACCTTAGCCCTTAAAACTAACCTAATAGAAACCCTAACCCTAACTCCTAACCCTAAGCCTAACCTAACCCTAACCCTAACCCTAGCCGTAACCCTAACCCTAACCCTAACCCTAGCCCTAACCTTAGCCCTAACCCTAACCCCTAACCCCTAACCGTAACGCTAACCCTAAGCCTAACCCCTAACCCCTAACCCCTAACCCTAACCATAACCCAAAACCCTAACCCTAACCCTAACCCTAACCCTAGCCCTAACCCTAGCCCTAAGTCGTACCCTAACCCTAATCCTAACCCGAACCCAACCGTAACCCTAAAACTAACCTTAGCCCTTAAAACTAACCTAATAGAAACCCTAAACCTAACTCCTAACACTAAGCCTAACCTAACCCTAACCCTAACCCTAGCCGTAACCCTAACCCTAGCCCTAACCCTAACCCTAACCCTAACCCTAACCTTAGCCCTAACCCTAACCCATAACCCCTAACCGTAACGCTAACCCTAAGCCTAACCCCTAACCCCTAACCCTACCCATAACCCTAAACCCTAACCCTAACCCTAACCCTAACCCTAGCCCTAACCCTAGCCCTAGGTCGTACCCTAACCCTAATCCTAACCCTAACGCAACCTTAACCCTATAACTAACGTTAGCCCTTAAAACTAACCTAATAGAAACCCTAACCCTAACTCCTAACCCTAAGCCTAACCTAACCCTAACCCTAACCCTAGCCGTAACCCTAACCCTAACCCTAACCCTAGCCCTAACCCTAACCCTAACCCTAACCCTAACCTTAGCCCTAACCCTAACCCCTAACCCCTAACCGTAACGCTAACCCTAAGCCTAACCCCTAACCCCTAACCCCTAACCCTAACCCTAACCCTAAACCCTAACCCTAACCCTAACCCTAACCCTAGCCCTAACCCTAGCCCTAAGTCGTACCCTAACCCTAATCCTAACCCTAACCCAACCTTAACCCTATAGCTAACCTTAGCCCTTAAAACTAACCTAATAGAAACCCTAAACCTAACTCCTAACCCTAAGCCTAACCTAACCCTAACCCTAACCCTAGCCGTAACCCTAACCCTAACCCTAACCCTAGCCCTAACCCTAACCCTAACCCTAACCTTAGCCCTAACCCTAACCCCTAACCCCTAACCGTAACGCTAACCCTAAGCCTAACCCCTAACCCCTAACCCCTAACCCTAACCCTAACCCTAAACCCTAACCCTAACCCTAACCCTAACCCTAGCCCTAACCCTAGCCCTAAGTCGTACCCTAATCCTAATCCTAACCCTAACCCAACCTTAACCCTATAGCTAACCTTAGCCCTTAAAACTAACCTAATAGAAACCCTAACCCTAACTCCTAACCCTAAGCCTAACCTAACCCTAACCCTAACCCTAGCCGTAACCCTAACCCTAACCCTAACCCTAGCCCTAACCTTAGCCCTAACCCTAACCCCTAACCCCTAACCGTAACGCTAACCCTAAGCCTAACCCCTAACCCCTAACCCCTAACCCTAACCATAACCCAAAACCCTAACCCTAACCCTAACCCTAACCCTAGCCCTAACCCTAGCCCTAAGTCGTACCCTAACCCTAATCCTAACCCGAACCCAACCGTAACCCTAAAACTAACCTTAGCCCTTAAAACTAACCTAATAGAAACCCTAAACCTAACTCCTAACACTAAGCCTAACCTAACCCTAACCCTAACCCTAGCCGTAACCCTAACCCTAGCCCTAACCCTAACCCTAACCCTAACCCTAACCTTAGCCCTAACCCTAACCCATAACCCCTAACCGTAACGCTAACCCTAAGCCTAACCCCTAACCCCTAACCCTACCCATAACCCTAAACCCTAACCCTAACCCTAACCCTAACCCTAGCCCTAACCCTAGCCCTAGGTCGTACCCTAACCCTAATCCTAACCCTAACGCAACCTTAACCCTATAACTAACGTTAGCCCTTAAAACTAACCTAATAGAAACCCTAACCCTAACTCCTAACCCTAAGCCTAACCTAACCCTAACCCTAACCCTAGCCGTAACCCTAACCCTAACCCTAACCCTAGCCCTAACCCTAACCCTAACCCTAACCCTAACCTTAGCCCTAACCCTAACCCCTAACCCCTAACCGTAACGCTAACCCTAAGCCTAACCCCTAACCCCTAACCCCTAACCCTAACCCTAACCCTAAACCCTAACCCTAACCCTAACCCTAACCCTAGCCCTAACCCTAGCCCTAAGTCGTACCCTAACCCTAATCCTAACCCTAACCCAACCTTAACCCTATAGCTAACCTTAGCCCTTAAAACTAACCTAATAGAAACCCTAAACCTAACTCCTAACCCTAAGCCTAACCTAACCCTAACCCTAACCCTAGCCGTAACCCTAACCCTAACCCTAACCCTAGCCCTAACCCTAACCCTAACCCTAACCCTAACCTTAGCCCTAACCCTAACCCCTAACCCCTAACCGTAACGCTAACCCTAAGCCTAACCCCTAAACCCTAACCCCTAACCCTAACCCTAACCCTAAACCCTAACCCTAACCCTAACCCTAACCCTAGCCCTAAACCTAGCCCTAAGTCGTACCCTAACCCTAATCCTAACCCGAACCCAACCGTAACCCTAAAACTAACCTTAGCCCTTAAAACTAACCTAATAGAAACCCTAAACCTAACTCCTAACACTAAGCCTAACCTAACCCTAACCCTAACCCTAGCCGTAACCCTAACCCTAGCCCTAACCCTAACCCTAACCCTAACCCTAACCTTAGCCCTAACCCTAACCCATAACCCCTAACCGTAACGCTAACCCTAAGCCTAACCCCTAACCCCTAACCCTACCCATAACCCTAAACCCTAACCCTAACCCTAACCCTAACCCTAGCCCTAACCCTAGCCCTAGGTCGTACCCTAACCCTAATCCTAACCCTAACGCAACCTTAACCCTATAACTAACGTTAGCCCTTAAAACTAACCTAATAGAAACCCTAACCCTAACTCCTAACCCTAAGCCTAACCTAACCCTAACCCTAACCCTAGCCGTAACCCTAACCCTAACCCTAACCCTAGCCCTAACCCTAACCCTAACCCTAACCCTAACCTTAGCCCTAACCCTAACCCCTAACCCCTAACCGTAACGCTAACCCTAAGCCTAACCCCTAACCCCTAACCCCTAACCCTAACCCTAACCCTAAACCCTAACCCTAACCCTAACCCTAACCCTAGCCCTAACCCTAGCCCTAAGTCGTACCCTAACCCTAATCCTAACCCTAACCCAACCTTAACCCTATAGCTAACCTTAGCCCTTAAAACTAACCTAATAGAAACCCTAACCCTAACTCCTAACCCTAAGCCTAACCTAACCCTAACCCTAACCCTAGCCGTAACCCTAACCCTAACCCTAACCCTAGCCCTAACCCTAACCCTAACCCTAACCCTAACCTTAGCCCTAACCCTAACCCCTAACCCCTAACCGTAACGCTAACCCTAAGCCTAACCCCTAAACCCTAACCCCTAACCCTAACCCTAACCCTAAACCCTAACCCTAACCCTAACCCTAACCCTAGCCCTAACCCTAGCCCTAAGTCGTACCCTAACCCTAATCCTAACCCTAACCCAACCTTAACCCTATAGCTAACCTTAGCCCTTAAAACTAACCTAATAGAAACCCTAACCCTAACTCCTAACCCTAAGCCTAACCTAACCCTAACCCTAACCCTAGCCGTAACCCTAACCCTAACCCTAACCCTAGCCCTAACCCTAACCCTAACCCTAACCCTAACCTTAGCCCTAACCCTAAACCCTAACCCCTAACCGTAACGCTAACCCTAAGCCTAACCCCTAACCCCAACCCCTAACCCTAACCCTAACCCTAAACCCTAACCCTAACCCTAGCCCTAACCCTAGCCCTAAGTCGTACCCTAACCCTAATCCTAACCCTAACGCAACCTTAACCCTAAAACTAACCTTAGCCCTTAAAACTAACCTAATAGAAACCCTAACCCTAACTCCTAACCCTAAGCCTAACCTCACCCTAACCCTAACCCTAGCCGTAACCCTAACCCTAACCCTAACCCTAGCCCTAACCCTAACCCTAACCCTAACCCTAACCTTAGCCCTAACCCTAACCCCTAACCCCTAACCGTAACGCTAACCCTAAGCCTAACCCCTAACCCCTAACCCTAACCCTAACCCTAACCCTAACCCTAACCCTAACCGTAGCCCTAAGTCGTACCCTAACCCTAATCCTAACCCTAACCCAACCTTAACCCTAAAACTAACCTTAGCCCTTAAAACTAACCTAATAGAAACCCTAACCCTAACTCCTAACCCTAAGCCTAAACTAACCCTAACCCTAACCCTAGCCGTAACCCTAACCCTAGCCCTAACCCTAACCCTAACCCTAACCCTAACCTTAGCCCTAACCCTAACCCCTAACCCCTAACCGTAACGCTAACCCTAAGCCTAACCCCTAACCCCTAACCCCTAACCCTAACCCTAACCCTAAACCCTAACCCTAACCCTAACCCTAACCCTAGCCCTAACCCTAGCCCTAAGTCGTACCCTAACCCTAATCCTAACCCGAACCCAACCTTAACCCTAAAACTAACCTTAGCCCTTAAAACTAACCTAATAAAAACCCTAACCCTAACTCCTAACCCTAAGCCTAACCTAACCCTAACCCTAACCCTAGCCGTAACCCTAACCCTAACCCTAACCCTAGCCCTAACCCTAACCCTAACCCTAACCCTAACCTTAGCCCTAACCCTAACCCCTAACCCCTAACCGTAACGCTAACCCTAAGCCTAACCCCTAACCCCTAACCCCTAACCCTAACCCTAACCCTAACCCTAACCCTAACCGTAGCCCTAAGTCGTACCCTAACCCTAATCCTAACCCTAACCCAACCTTAACCCTAAAACTAACCTTAGCCCTTAAAACTAACCTAATAGAAACCCTAACCCTAACTCCTAACCCTAAGCCTAAACTAACCCTAACCCTAACCCTAGCCGTAACCCTAACCCTAACCCTAGCCCTAACCCTAACCCTAACCCTAACCCTAACCTTAGCACTAACCCTAACCCATAACCCCTAACCGTAACGCTAACCCTAAGCCTAACCCCTAACCCCTAACCCCTAACCCTACCCATAACCCTAAACCCTAACGCTAACCCTAACCCTAACCCTAGCCCTAACCCTAGCCCTAAGTCGTACCCTAACCCTAATCCTAACCCTAACGCAACCTTAACCCTATAACTAACCTTAGCCCTTAAAACTAACCTAATAGAAACCCTAACCTTAACTCCTAACCCTAAGCCTAACCTAACCCTAACCCTAACCCTAGCCGTAACCCTAACCCTAGCCCTAACCCTAACCTTAACCCTAACCCTAACCTTAGCCCTAACCCTAACCCCTAACCCCTAACCGTAACGCTAACCCTAAGCCTAACCCCTAAACCCTAACCCCTAACCCTAACCATAACCCTAAACCCTAACCCTAACCCTAACCCTAACCCTAGCCCTAACCCTAGCCCTAAGTCGTACCCTAACCCTAATCCTAACCCTAACGCAACCTTAACCCTATAGCTAAACTTAGCCCTTAAAACTAACCTAATAGAAACCCTAACCCTAACTCCTAACCCTAAGCCTAACCTAACCCTAACCCTAACCCTAGCCGTAACCCTAACCCTAACCCTAACCCTAGCCCTAACCCTAACCCTAACCTTAACCCTAACCTTAGCCCTAACCCTAACCCCTAACCCCTAACCGTAACGCTAACCCTAAGCCTAACCCCTAACCCCTAACCCCTAACCCTAACCCTAACCCTAAACCCTAACCCTAACCCTAACCCTAACCCTAGCCCTAACCCTAGCCCTAAGTCGTACCCTAACCCTAATCCTAACCCGAACCCAACCTTAACCCTAAAACTAACCTTAGCCCTTAAAACTAACCTAATAGAAACCCTAAACCTAACTCCTAACCCTAAGCCTAACCTAACCCTAACCCTAACCCTAGCCGTAACCCTAACCCTAACCCTAACCCTAGCCCTAACCCTAACCCTAACCCTAACCTTAGCCCTAACCCTAAACCCTAACCCCTAACCGTAACGCTAACCCTAAGCCTAACCCCTAACCCCTAACACCTAACCCTAACCCTAACCCTAAACCCTAACCCTAACCCTAGCCCTAACCCTAGCCCTAAGTCGTACCCTAACCCTAATCCTAACCCTAACCCAACCTTAACCCTAAAACTAACCTTAGCCCTTAAAACTAACCTAATAGAAACCCTAACCCTAACTCCTAACCCTAAGCCTAACCTAACCCTAACCCTAACCCTAGCCGTAACCCTAACCCTAACCCTAACCCTAGCCCTAACCCTAACCCTAACCCTAACCCTAACCTTAGCCCTAACCCTAACCCCTAACCCCTAACCGTAACGCTAACCCTAAGCCTAACCCCTAACCCCTAACCCCTAACCCTAACCCTAACCCTAACCCTAACCCTAACCGTAGCCCTAAATCGTACCCTAACCCTAATCCTAACCCTAACCCAACCTTAACCCTAAAACTAACCTTAGCCCTTAAAACTAACCTAATAGAAACCCTAACCCTAACTCCTAACCCTAAGCCTAACCTAACCCTAACCCTAACCCTAGCCGTAACCCTAACCCTAACCCTAGCCCTAACCCTAACCCTAACCCTAACCCTAACCTTAGCACTAACCCTAACCCATAACCCCTAACTGTAACGCTAACCCTAAGCCTAACCCCTAACCCCTAACCCCTAACCCTACCCATAACCCTAAACCCTAACCCTAACCCTAACCCTAACCCTAGCCCTAACCCTAGCCCTAAGTCGTACCCTAACCCTAATCCTAACCCTAACGCAACCTTAACCCTATAACTAACCTTAGCCCTTAAAACTAACCTAATAGAAACCCTAACCTTAACTCCTAACCCTAAGCCTAACCTAACCCTAACCCTAACCCTAGCCGTAACCCTAACCCTAGCCCTAACCCTAACCCTAACCCTAACCCTAACCTTAGCCCTAACCCTAACCCCTAACCCCTAACCGTAACGCTAACCCTAAGCCTAACCCCTAAACCCTAACCCCTAACCCTAACCCTAACCCTAAACCCTAACCCTAACCCTAACCCTAACCCTAGCCCTAACCCTAGCCCTAAGTCGTACCCTAACCCTAATCCTAACCCGAACCCAACCTTAACCCTAAAACTAACCTTAGCCCTTAAAACTAACCTAATAGAAACCCTAAACCTAACTACTAACACTAAGCCTAACCTAACCCTAACCCTAACCCTAGCCGTAACCCTAACCCTAACCCTAACCCTAGCCCTAACCCTAACCCTAACCCTAACCCTAACCTTAGCCCTAACCCTAACCCATAACCCCTAACCGTAACGCTAACCCTAAGCCTAACCCCTAACCCCTAACCCCTAACCCTAACCATAACCCTAAACCCTAACCCTAACCCTAACCCTAACCGTAGCCCTAACCCTAGCCCTAAGTCGTACCCTAACCCTAATCCTAACCCTAACGCAACCTTAACCCTATAGCTAACCTTAGCCCTTAAAACTAACCTAATAGAAACCCTAACCCTAACTCCTAACCCTAAGCCTAACCTAACCCTAACCCTAACCCTAGCCGTAACCCTAACCCTAACCCTAACCCTAGCCCTAACCCTAACCCTAACCCTAACCTTAGCCCTAACCCTAACCCCTAACCCCTAACCGTAACGCTAACCCTAAGCCTAACCCCTAACCCCTAACCCCTAACCCTAACCCTAACCCTAAACCCTAACCCTAACCCTAACCCTAACCCTAGCCCTAACCCTAGCCCTAAGTCGTACCCTAACCCTAATCCTAACCCGAACCCAACCTTAACCCTAAAACTAACCTTAGCCCTTAAAACTAACCTAATAGAAACCGTAAACCTAACTCCTAACCCTAAGCCTAACCTAACCCTAACCCTAACCCTAGCCGTAACCCTAACCCTAGCCCTAACCCTAAACCTAACCCTAACCCTAACCTTAGCCCTAACCCTAACCCCTAACCCCTAACCGTAACGCTAACCCTAAGCCTAACCCCTAACCCCTAACCCCTAACCCTAACCCTAACCCTAAACCCTAACCCTAACCCTAACCCTAACCCTAGCCCTAACCCTAGCCCTAAGTCGTACCCTAACCCTAATCCTAACCCTAACCCAACCTTAACCCTAAAACTAACCTTAGCCCTTAAAACTAACCTAATAGAAACCCTAACCCTAACTCCTAACCCTAAGCCTAACCTAACCCTAACCCTAACCCTAGCCGTAACCCTAACCCTAACCCTAACCCTAGCCCTAACCCTAACCCTAACCCTAACCCTAACCTTAGCCCTAACCCTAACCCCTAACCCCTAACCGTAACGCTAACCCTAAGCCTAACCCCTAACCCCTAACCCCTAACCCTAACCCTAACCCTAACCCTAACCCTAACCCTAACCCTAGCCCTAACCCTAGCCCTAAGTCGTACCCTAACCCTAATCCTAACCCTAACCCAACCTTAACCCTAAAACTAACCTTAGCCCTTAAAACTAACCTAATAGAAACCCTAACCCTAACTCCTAACCCTAAGCCTAACCTAACCCTAACCCTAACCCTAGCCGTAACCCTAACCCTAACCCTAACCCTAGCCCTAACCCTAACCCTAACCTTAGCCCTAACCCTAACCCCTAACCCCTAACCGTAACGCTAACCCTAAGCCTAACCCCTAAACCCTAACCCCTAACCCTAACCATAACCCTAAACCCTAACCCTAACCCTAACCCTAACCCTAGCCCTAACCCTAGCCCTAAGTCGTACCCTAACCCTAATCCTAACCCGAACCCAACCTTAACCCTAAAACTAACCTTAGCCCTTAAAACTAACCTAATAGAAACCCTAAACCTAACTCCTAACACTAAGCCTAACCTAACCCTAACCCTAACCCTAGCCGTAACCCTAACCCTAACCCTAACCCTAGCCCTAACCCTAACCCTAACCCTAACCCTAACCTTAGCCCTAACCCTAACCCCTAACCCCTAACCATAACGCTAACCCTAAGCCTAACCCCTAAACCCTAACCCCTAACCCTAACCATAACCCTAAACCCTAACCCTAACCCTAACCCTAACCCTAGCCCTAACCCTAGCCCTAAGTCGTACCCTAACCCTAATCCTAACCCTAACGCAACCTTAACCCTATAGCTAACCTTAGCCCTTAAAACTAACCTAATAGAAACCCTAACCCTAACTCCTAACCCTAAGCCTAACCTAACCCTAACCCTAAGCCTAGTCGTAACCCTAACCCTAACCCTAACCCTAGCCCTAACCCTAACCCTAACCCTAACCCTAACCTTAGCCCTAACCCTAACCCCTAACCCCTAACCGTAACGCTAACCCTAAGCCTAACCCCTAACCCCTAACCCCTAACCCTACCCATAACCCTAAACCCTAACCCTAACCCTAACCCTAACCCTAGCCCTAACCCTAGCCCTAAGTCGTACCCTAACCCTAATCCTAATCCTAACCCAACCTTAACCCTAAAACTAACCTTAGCCCTTAAAACTAACCTAATAGAAACCCTAACCCTAACTCCTAACCCTAAGCCTAACCTAACCCTAACCCTAACCCTAGCCGTAACCCTAACCCTAACCCTAACCCTAGCCCTAACCCTAACCCTAACCCTAACCCTAACCTTAGCCCTAACCCTAACCCATAACCCCTAACCGTAACGCTAACCCTAAGCCTAACCCCTAACCCCTAACCCCTAACCCTAACCATAACCCTAAACCCTAACCCTAACCCTAACCCTAACCCTAGCCCTAACCCTAGCCCTAAGTCGTACCCTAACCCTAATCCTAACCCTAACCCAACCTTAACCCTAAAACTAACCTTAGCCCTTAAAACTAACCTAATAGAAACCCTAACCCTAACTCCTAACCCTAAGCCTAACCTAACCCTAACCCTAACCCTAGCCGTAACCCTAACCCTAACCCTAACCCTAGCCCTAACCCTAACCCTAACCTTAACCCTAACCTTAGCCCTAACCCTAACCCCTAACCCCTAACCGTAACGCTAACCCTAAGCCTAACCCCTAACCCCTAACCCCTAACCCTAACCCTAACCCTAAACCCTAACCCTAACCCTAACCCTAACCCTAGCCCTAACCCTAGCACTAAGTCGTACCCTAACCCTAATCCTAACCCTAACGCAACCTTAACCCTAAAACTAACCTTAGCCCTTAAAACTAACCTAATAGAAACCCTAACCCTAACTCCTAACCCTAAGCCTAACCTCACCCTAACCCTAACCCTAGCCGTAACCCTAACCCTAACCCTAACCCTAGCCCTAACCCTAACCCTAACCCTAACCCTAACCTTAGCCCTAACCCTAACCCCTAACCCCTAACCGTAACGCTAACCCTAAGCCTAACCCCTAACCCCTAACCCTAACCCTAACCCTAACCCTAACCCTAACCCTAACCGTAGCCCTAAGTCGTACCCTAACCCTAATCCTAACCCTAACCCAACCTTAACCCTAAAACTAACCTTAGCCCTTAAAACTAACCTAATAGAAACCCTAACCCTAACTCCTAACCCTAAGCCTAAACTAACCCTAACCCTAACCCTAGCCGTAACCCTAACCCTAGCCCTAACCCTAACCCTAACCCTAACCCTAACCTTAGCCCTAACCCTAACCCCTAACCCCTAACCGTAACGCTAACCCTAAGCCTAACCCCTAACCCCTAACCCCTAACCCTAACCCTAACCCTAAACCCTAACCCTAACCCTAACCCTAACCCTAGCCCTAACCCTAGCCCTAAGTCGTACCCTAACCCTAATCCTAACCCGAACCCAACCTTAACCCTAAAACTAACCTTAGCCCTTAAAACTAACCTAATAAAAACCCTAACCCTAACTCCTAACCCTAAGCCTAACCTAACCCTAACCCTAACCCTAGCCGTAACCCTAACCCTAACCCTAACCCTAGCCCTAACCCTAACCCTAACCCTAACCCTAACCTTAGCCCTAACCCTAACCCCTAACCCCTAACCGTAACGCTAACCCTAAGCCTAACCCCTAACCCCTAACCCCTAACCCTAACCCTAACCCTAACCCTAACCGTAGCCCTAAGTCGTACCCTAACCCTAATCCTAACCCTAACCCAACCTTAACCCTAAAACTAACCTTAGCCCTTAAAACTAACCTAATAGAAACCCTAACCCTAACTCCTAACCCTAAGCCTAAACTAACCCTAACCCTAACCCTAGCCGTAACCCTAACCCTAACCCTAGCCCTAACCCTAACCCTAACCCTAACCCTAACCTTAGCACTAACCCTAACCCATAACCCCTAACCGTAACGCTAACCCTAAGCCTAACCCCTAACCCCTAACCCCTAACCCTACCCATAACCCTAAACCCTAACGCTAACCCTAACCCTAACCCTAGCCCTAACCCTAGCCCTAAGTCGTACCCTAACCCTAATCCTAACCCTAACGCAACCTTAACCCTATAACTAACCTTAGCCCTTAAAACTAACCTAATAGAAACCCTAACCTTAACTCCTAACCCTAAGCCTAACCTAACCCTAACCCTAACCCTAGCCGTAACCCTAACCCTAGCCCTAACCCTAACCTTAACCCTAACCCTAACCTTAGCCCTAACCCTAACCCCTAACCCCTAACCGTAACGCTAACCCTAAGCCTAACCCCTAAACCCTAACCCCTAACCCTAACCATAACCCTAAACCCTAACCCTAACCCTAACCCTAACCCTAGCCCTAACCCTAGCCCTAAGTCGTACCCTAACCCTAATCCTAACCCTAACGCAACCTTAACCCTATAGCTAAACTTAGCCCTTAAAACTAACCTAATAGAAACCCTAACCCTAACTCCTAACCCTAAGCCTAACCTAACCCTAACCCTAACCCTAGCCGTAACCCTAACCCTAACCCTAACCCTAGCCCTAACCCTAACCCTAACCTTAACCCTAACCTTAGCCCTAACCCTAACCCCTAACCCCTAACCGTAACGCTAACCCTAAGCCTAACCCCTAACCCCTAACCCCTAACCCTAACCCTAACCCTAAACCCTAACCCTAACCCTAACCCTAACCCTAGCCCTAACCCTAGCCCTAAGTCGTACCCTAACCCTAATCCTAACCCTAACCCAACCTTAACCCTAAAACTAACCTTAGCCCTTAAAACTAACCTAATAGAAACCCTAAACCTAACTCCTAACCCTAAGCCTAACCTAACCCTAACCCTAACCCTAGCCGTAACCCTAACCCTAACCCTAACCCTAGCCCTAACCCTAACCCTAACCCTAACCCTAACCTTAGCCCTAACCCTAAACCCTAACCCCTAACCGTAACGCTAACCCTAAGCCTAACCCCTAACCCCTAACACCTAACCCTAACCCTAACCCTAAACCCTAACCCTAACCCTAGCCCTAACCCTAGCCCTAAGTCGTACCCTAACCCTAATCCTAACCCTAACCCAACCTTAACCCTAAAACTAACCTTAGCCCTTAAAACTAACCTAATAGAAACCCTAACCCTAACTCCTAACCCTAAGCCTAACCTAACCCTAACCCTAACCCTAGCCGTAACCCTAACCCTAACCCTAACCCTAGCCCTAACCCTAACCCTAACCCTAACCCTAACCTTAGCCCTAACCCTAACCCCTAACCCCTAACCGTAACGCTAACCCTAAGCCTAACCCCTAACCCCTAACCCCTAACCCTAACCCTAACCCTAACCCTAACCCTAACCGTAGCCCTAAGTCGTACCCTAACCCTAATCCTAACCCTAACCCAACCTTAACCCTAAAACTAACCTTAGCCCTTAAAACTAACCTAATAGAAACCCTAACCCTAACTCCTAACCCTAAGCCTAACCTAACCCTAACCCTAACCCTAGCCGTAACCCTAACCCTAACCCTAGCCCTAACCCTAACCCTAACCCTAACCCTAACCTTAGCACTAACCCTAACCCATAACCCCTAACCGTAACGCTAACCCTAAGCCTAACCCCTAACCCCTAACCCCTAACCCTACCCATAACCCTAAACCCTAACCCTAACCCTAACCCTAACCCTAGCCCTAACCCTAGCCCTAAGTCGTACCCTAACCCTAATCCTAACCCTAACGCAACCTTAACCCTATAACTAACCTTAGCCCTTAAAACTAACCTAATAGAAACCCTAACCTTAACTCCTAACCCTAAGCCTAACCTAACCCTAACCCTAACCCTAGCCGTAACCCTAACCCTAGCCCTAACCCTAACCCTAACCCTAACCCTAACCTTAGCCCTAACCCTAACCCCTAACCCCTAACCGTAACGCTAACCCTAAGCCTAACCCCTAAACCCTAACCCCTAACCCTAACCCTAACCCTAAACCCTAACCCTAACCCTAACCCTAACCCTAGCCCTAACCCTAGCCCTAAGTCGTACCCTAACCCTAATCCTAACCCGAACCCAACCTTAACCCTAAAACTAACCTTAGCCCTTAAAACTAACCTAATAGAAACCCTAAACCTAACTACTAACCCTAAGCCTAACCTAACCCTAACCCTAACCCTAGCCGTAACCCTAACCCTAACCCTAACCCTAGCCCTAACCCTAACCCTAACCCTAACCCTAGCCCTAACCCTAGCCCTAAGTCGTACCCTAACCCTAATCCTAATCCTAACCCAACCTTAACCCTAAAACTAACCTTAGCCCTTAAAACTAACCTAATAGAAACCCTAACCCTAACTCCTAACCCTAAGCCTAACCTAACCCTAACCCTAACCCTAGCCGTCACCCTAACCCTAACCCTAACCCTAGCCCTAACCCTAACCCTAACCCTAACCCTAACCTTAGCCCTAACCCTAACCCCTAACCCCTAACCGTAACGCTAACCCTAAGCCTAACCCCTAACCCCTAACCCCTAACCCTAACCCTAACCCTAAACCCTAACCCTAACCCTAACCCTAACCCTAGCCCTAACCCTAGCCCTAAGTCGTACCCTAACCCTAATCCTAACCCTAACCCAACCTTAACCCTAAAACTAACCTTAGCCCTTAAAACTAACCTAATAGAAACCCTAACCCTAACTCCTAACCCTAAGCCTAACCTAACCCTAACCCTAACCCTAGCCGTAACCCTAACCCTAACCCTAACCCTAGCCCTAACCCTAACCCTAACCCTAACCCTAACCTTAGCCCTAACCCTAACCCCTAACCCCTAACCGTAACGCTAACCCTAAGCCTAACCCCTAACCCCTAACCCCTAACCCTAACCCTAACCCTAACCCTAACCCTAACCCTAACCCTAGCCCTAACCCTAGCCCTAAGTCGTACCCTAACCCTAATCCTAACCCTAACCCAACCTTAACCCTAAAACTAACCTTAGCCCTTAAAACTAACCTAATAGAAACCCTAACCCTAACTCCTAACCCTAAGCCTAACCTAACCCTAACCCTAACCCTAGCCGTAACCCTAACCCTAACCCTAACCCTAGCCCTAACCCTAACCCTAACCTTAGCCCTAACCCTAACCCCTAACCCCTAACCGTAACGCTAACCCTAAGCCTAACCCCTAAACCCTAACCCCTAACCCTAACCATAACCCTAAACCCTAACCCTAACCCTAACCCTAACCCTAGCCCTAACCCTAGCCCTAAGTCGTACCCTAACCCTAATCCTAACCCGAACCCAACCTTAACCCTAAAACTAACCTTAGCCCTTAAAACTAACCTAATAGAAACCCTAAACCTAACTCCTAACACTAAGCCTAACCTAACCCTAACCCTAACCCTAGCCGTAACCCTAACCCTAACCCTAACCCTAGCCCTAACCCTAACCCTAACCCTAACCCTAACCTTAGCCCTAACCCTAACCCCTAACCCCTAACCATAACGCTAACCCTAAGCCTAACCCCTAAACCCTAACCCCTAACCCTAACCATAACCCTAAACCCTAACCCTAACCCTAACCCTAACCCTAGCCCTAACCCTAGCCCTAAGTCGTACCCTAACCCTAATCCTAACCCTAACGCAACCTTAACCCTATAGCTAACCTTAGCCCTTAAAACTAACCTAATAGAAACCCTAACCCTAACTCCTAACCCTAAGCCTAACCTAACCCTAACCCTAAGCCTAGTCGTAACCCTAACCCTAACCCTAACCCTAGCCCTAACCCTAACCCTAACCCTAACCCTAACCTTAGCCCTAACCCTAACCCCTAACCCCTAACCGTAACGCTAACCCTAAGCCTAACCCCTAACCCCTAACCCCTAACCCTACCCATAACCCTAAACCCTAACCCTAACCCTAACCCTAACCCTAGCCCTAACCCTAGCCCTAAGTCGTACCCTAACCCTAATCCTAATCCTAACCCAACCTTAACCCTAAAACTAACCTTAGCCCTTAAAACTAACCTAATAGAAACCCTAACCCTAACTCCTAACCCTAAGCCTAACCTAACCCTAACCCTAACCCTAGCCGTAACCCTAACCCTAACCCTAACCCTAGCCCTAACCCTAACCCTAACCCTAACCCTAACCTTAGCCCTAACCCTAACCCATAACCCCTAACCGTAACGCTAACCCTAAGCCTAACCCCTAACCCCTAACCCCTAACCCTAACCATAACCCTAAACCCTAACCCTAACCCTAACCCTAACCCTAGCCCTAACCCTAGCCCTAAGTCGTACCCTAACCCTAATCCTAACCCTAACCCAACCTTAACCCTAAAACTAACCTTAGCCCTTAAAACTAACCTAATAGAAACCCTAACCCTAACTCCTAACCCTAAGCCTAACCTAACCCTAACCCTAACCCTAGCCGTAACCCTAACCCTAACCCTAACCCTAGCCCTAACCCTAACCCTAACCTTAACCCTAACCTTAGCCCTAACCCTAACCCCTAACCCCTAACCGTAACGCTAACCCTAAGCCTAACCCCTAACCCCTAACCCCTAACCCTAACCCTAACCCTAAACCCTAACCCTAACCCTAACCCTAACCCTAGCCCTAACCCTAGCACTAAGTCGTACCCTAACCCTAATCCTAACCCTAACGCAACCTTAACCCTAAAACTAACCTTAGCCCTTAAAACTAACCTAATAGAAACCCTAACCCTAACTCCTAACCCTAAGCCTAACCTCACCCTAACCCTAACCCTAGCCGTAACCCTAACCCTAACCCTAACCCTAGCCCTAACCCTAACCCTAACCCTAACCCTAACCTTAGCCCTAACCCTAACCCCTAACCCCTAACCGTAACGCTAACCCTAAGCCTAACCCCTAACCCCTAACCCTAACCCTAACCCTAACCCTAACCCTAACCCTAACCGTAGCCCTAAGTCGTACCCTAACCCTAATCCTAACCCTAACCCAACCTTAACCCTAAAACTAACCTTAGCCCTTAAAACTAACCTAATAGAAACCCTAACCCTAACTCCTAACCCTAAGCCTAAACTAACCCTAACCCTAACCCTAGCCGTAACCCTAACCCTAGCCCTAACCCTAACCCTAACCCTAACCCTAACCTTAGCCCTAACCCTAACCCCTAACCCCTAACCGTAACGCTAACCCTAAGCCTAACCCCTAACCCCTAACCCCTAACCCTAACCCTAACCCTAAACCCTAACCCTAACCCTAACCCTAACCCTAGCCCTAACCCTAGCCCTAAGTCGTACCCTAACCCTAATCCTAACCCGAACCCAACCTTAACCCTAAAACTAACCTTAGCCCTTAAAACTAACCTAATAAAAACCCTAACCCTAACTCCTAACCCTAAGCCTAACCTAACCCTAACCCTAACCCTAGCCGTAACCCTAACCCTAACCCTAACCCTAGCCCTAACCCTAACCCTAACCCTAACCCTAACCTTAGCCCTAACCCTAACCCCTAACCCCTAACCGTAACGCTAACCCTAAGCCTAACCCCTAACCCCTAACCCCTAACCCTAACCCTAACCCTAACCCTAACCCTAACCGTAGCCCTAAGTCGTACCCTAACCCTAATCCTAACCCTAACCCAACCTTAACCCTAAAACTAACCTTAGCCCTTAAAACTAACCTAATAGAAACCCTAACCCTAACTCCTAACCCTAAGCCTAAACTAACCCTAACCCTAACCCTAGCCGTAACCCTAACCCTAACCCTAGCCCTAACCCTAACCCTAACCCTAACCCTAACCTTAGCACTAACCCTAACCCATAACCCCTAACCGTAACGCTAACCCTAAGCCTAACCCCTAACCCCTAACCCCTAACCCTACCCATAACCCTAAACCCTAACGCTAACCCTAACCCTAACCCTAGCCCTAACCCTAGCCCTAAGTCGTACCCTAACCCTAATCCTAACCCTAACGCAACCTTAACCCTATAACTAACCTTAGCCCTTAAAACTAACCTAATAGAAACCCTAACCTTAACTCCTAACCCTAAGCCTAACCTAACCCTAACCCTAACCCTAGCCGTAACCCTAACCCTAGCCCTAACCCTAACCTTAACCCTAACCCTAACCTTAGCCCTAACCCTAACCCCTAACCCCTAACCGTAACGCTAACCCTAAGCCTAACCCCTAAACCCTAACCCCTAACCCTAACCATAACCCTAAACCCTAACCCTAACCCTAACCCTAACCCTAGCCCTAACCCTAGCCCTAAGTCGTACCCTAACCCTAATCCTAACCCTAACGCAACCTTAACCCTATAGCTAAACTTAGCCCTTAAAACTAACCTAATAGAAACCCTAACCCTAACTCCTAACCCTAAGCCTAACCTAACCCTAACCCTAACCCTAGCCGTAACCCTAACCCTAACCCTAACCCTAGCCCTAACCCTAACCCTAACCTTAACCCTAACCTTAGCCCTAACCCTAACCCCTAACCCCTAACCGTAACGCTAACCCTAAGCCTAACCCCTAACCCCTAACCCCTAACCCTAACCCTAACCCTAAACCCTAACCCTAACCCTAACCCTAACCCTAGCCCTAACCCTAGCCCTAAGTCGTACCCTAACCCTAATCCTAACCCTAACCCAACCTTAACCCTAAAACTAACCTTAGCCCTTAA
>NC_134191.1:11959825-11962325 GCF_964188355.1 Buteo buteo
ACCCCTAACCCCTAACCCATAACCCTAACCCTAACCCTAACCCTAACCCTAACCCTAACCCTAGCCCTAACCCTAGCCCTAAGTCGTACCCTAACCCTAATCCTAACCCTAACCCAACCTTAACCCTAAAACTAACCTTAGCCCTTAAAACTAACCTAATAGAAACCCTAACCCTAACTCCTAACCCTAAGCCTAACCTAACCCTAACCCTAACCCTAGCCGTAACCCTAACCCTAACCCTAACCCTAGCCCTAACCCTAACCCTAACCTTAGCCCTAACCCTAACCCCTAACCCCTAACCGTAACGCTAACCCTAAGCCTAACCCCTAAACCCTAACCCCTAACCCTAACCATAACCCTAAACCCTAACCCTAACCCTAACCCTAACCCTAGCCCTAACCCTAGCCCTAAGTCGTACCCTAACCCTAATCCTAACCCGAACCCAACCTTAACCCTAAAACTAACCTTAGCCCTTAAAACTAACCTAATAGAAACCCTAAACCTAACTCCTAACACTAAGCCTAACCTAACCCTAACCCTAACCCTAGCCGTAACCCTAACCCTAACCCTAACCCTAGCCCTAACCCTAACCCTAACCCTAACCCTAACCTTAGCCCTAACCCTAACCCCTAACCCCTAACCATAACGCTAACCCTAAGCCTAACCCCTAAACCCTAACCCCTAACCCTAACCATAACCCTAAACCCTAACCCTAACCCTAACCCTAACCCTAGCCCTAACCCTAGCCCTAAGTCGTACCCTAACCCTAATCCTAACCCTAACGCAACCTTAACCCTATAGCTAACCTTAGCCCTTAAAACTAACCTAATAGAAACCCTAACCCTAACTCCTAACCCTAAGCCTAACCTAACCCTAACCCTAAGCCTAGTCGTAACCCTAACCCTAACCCTAACCCTAGCCCTAACCCTAACCCTAACCCTAACCCTAACCTTAGCCCTAACCCTAACCCCTAACCCCTAACCGTAACGCTAACCCTAAGCCTAACCCCTAACCCCTAACCCCTAACCCTACCCATAACCCTAAACCCTAACCCTAACCCTAACCCTAACCCTAGCCCTAACCCTAGCCCTAAGTCGTACCCTAACCCTAATCCTAATCCTAACCCAACCTTAACCCTAAAACTAACCTTAGCCCTTAAAACTAACCTAATAGAAACCCTAACCCTAACTCCTAACCCTAAGCCTAACCTAACCCTAACCCTAACCCTAGCCGTAACCCTAACCCTAACCCTAACCCTAGCCCTAACCCTAACCCTAACCCTAACCCTAACCTTAGCCCTAACCCTAACCCATAACCCCTAACCGTAACGCTAACCCTAAGCCTAACCCCTAACCCCTAACCCCTAACCCTAACCATAACCCTAAACCCTAACCCTAACCCTAACCCTAACCCTAGCCCTAACCCTAGCCCTAAGTCGTACCCTAACCCTAATCCTAACCCTAACCCAACCTTAACCCTAAAACTAACCTTAGCCCTTAAAACTAACCTAATAGAAACCCTAACCCTAACTCCTAACCCTAAGCCTAACCTAACCCTAACCCTAACCCTAGCCGTAACCCTAACCCTAACCCTAACCCTAGCCCTAACCCTAACCCTAACCTTAACCCTAACCTTAGCCCTAACCCTAACCCCTAACCCCTAACCGTAACGCTAACCCTAAGCCTAACCCCTAACCCCTAACCCCTAACCCTAACCCTAACCCTAAACCCTAACCCTAACCCTAACCCTAACCCTAGCCCTAACCCTAGCCCTAAGTCGTACCCTAACCCTAATCCTAACCCGAACCCAACCTTAACCCTAAAACTAACCTTAGCCCTTAAAACTAACCTAATAGAAACCCTAAACCTAACTCCTAACCCTAAGCCTAACCTAACCCTAACCCTAACCCTAGCCGTAACCCTAACCCTAACCCTAACCCTAGCCCTAACCCTAACCCTAACCCTAACCCTAACCTTAGCCCTAACCCTAAACCCTAACCCCTAACCGTAACGCTAACCCTAAGCCTAACCCCTAACCCCTAACCCCTAACCCTAACCCTAACCCTAACCCTAACCCTAACCGTAGCCCTAAGTCGTACCCTAACCCTAATCCTAACCCTAACCCAACCTTAACCCTAAAACTAACCTTAGCCCTTAAAACTAACCTAATAGAAACCCTAACCCTAACTCCTAACCCTAAGCCTAAACTAACCCTAACCCTAACCCTAGCCGTAACCCTAACCCTAACCCTAGCCCTAACCCTAACCCTAACCCTAACCCTAACCTTAGCACTAACCCTAACCCATAACCCCTAACCGTAACGCTAACCCTAAGCCTAACCCCTAACCCCTAACCCCTAACCCTACCCATAACCCTAAACCCTAACGCTAACCCTAACCCTAACCCTAGCCCTAACCCTAGCCCTAAGTCGTACCCTAACCCTAATCCTAACCCTAACGCAACCTTAACCCTATAGCTAACCTTAGCCCTTAAAACTAACC
>NC_134191.1:11969825-11972325 GCF_964188355.1 Buteo buteo
CGTAACGCTAACCCTAAGCCTAACCCCTAAACCCTAACCCCTAACCCTAACCATAACCCTAAACCCTAACCCTAACCCTAACCCTAACCCTAGCCCTAACCCTAGCCCTAAGTCGTACCCTAACCCTAATCCTAACCCGAACCCAACCTTAACCCTAAAACTAACCTTAGCCCTTAAAACTAACCTAATAGAAACCCTAAACCTAACTCCTAACACTAAGCCTAACCTAACCCTAACCCTAACCCTAGCCGTAACCCTAACCCTAACCCTAACCCTAGCCCTAACCCTAACCCTAACCCTAACCCTAACCTTAGCCCTAACCCTAACCCCTAACCCCTAACCATAACGCTAACCCTAAGCCTAACCCCTAAACCCTAACCCCTAACCCTAACCATAACCCTAAACCCTAACCCTAACCCTAACCCTAACCCTAGCCCTAACCCTAGCCCTAAGTCGTACCCTAACCCTAATCCTAACCCTAACGCAACCTTAACCCTATAGCTAACCTTAGCCCTTAAAACTAACCTAATAGAAACCCTAACCCTAACTCCTAACCCTAAGCCTAACCTAACCCTAACCCTAAGCCTAGTCGTAACCCTAACCCTAACCCTAACCCTAGCCCTAACCCTAACCCTAACCCTAACCCTAACCTTAGCCCTAACCCTAACCCCTAACCGTAACGCTAACCCTAAGCCTAACCCCTAACCCCTAACCCCTAACCCTACCCATAACCCTAAACCCTAACCCTAACCCTAACCCTAACCCTAGCCCTAACCCTAGCCCTAAGTCGTACCCTAACCCTAATCCTAATCCTAACCCAACCTTAACCCTAAAACTAACCTTAGCCCTTAAAACTAACCTAATAGAAACCCTAACCCTAACTCCTAACCCTAAGCCTAACCTAACCCTAACCCTAACCCTAGCCGTAACCCTAACCCTAACCCTAACCCTAGCCCTAACCCTAACCCTAACCCTAACCCTAACCTTAGCCCTAACCCTAACCCATAACCCCTAACCGTAACGCTAACCCTAAGCCTAACCCCTAACCCCTAACCCCTAACCCTAACCATAACCCTAAACCCTAACCCTAACCCTAACCCTAACCCTAGCCCTAACCCTAGCCCTAAGTCGTACCCTAACCCTAATCCTAACCCTAACCCAACCTTAACCCTAAAACTAACCTTAGCCCTTAAAACTAACCTAATAGAAACCCTAACCCTAACTCCTAACCCTAAGCCTAACCTAACCCTAACCCTAACCCTAGCCGTAACCCTAACCCTAACCCTAACCCTAGCCCTAACCCTAACCCTAACCCTAACCCTAACCTTAGCCCTAACCCTAACCCATAACCCCTAACCGTAACGCTAACCCTAAGCCTAACCCCTAAACCCTAACCCCTAACCCTAACCATAACCCTAAACCCTAACCCTAACCCTAACCCTAACCCTAGCCCTAACCCTAGCCCTAAGTCGTACCCTAACCCTAATCCTAACCCTAACCCAACCTTAACCCTATAGCTAACCTTAGCCCTTAAAACTAACCTAATAGAAACCCTAACCCTAACTCCTAACCCTAAGCCTAACCTAACCCTAACCCTAACCCTAGCCGTAACCCTAACCCTAACCCTAACCCTAGCCCTAACCCTAACCCTAACCTTAACCCTAACCTTAGCCCTAACCCTAACCCCTAACCCCTAACCGTAACGCTAACCCTAAGCCTAACCCCTAAACCCTAACCCCTAACCCTAACCCTAACCCTAAACCCTAACCCTAACCCTAACCCTAACCCTAGCCCTAACCCTAGCCCTAAGTCGTACCCTAACCCTAATCCTAACCCTAACGCAACCTTAACCCTAAAACTAACCTTAGCCCTTAAAATTAACCTAATAGAAACCCTAACCCTAACTCCTAACCCTAAGCCTAACCTAACCCTAACCCTAACCCTAGCCGTAACCCTAACCCTAACCCTAACCCTAGCCCTAGCCCTAACCCTAACCCTAACCCTAACCCTAACCCTAGCCCTAACCCTAACCCCTAACCCCTAACCGTAACGCTAACCCTAAGCCTAACCCCTAACCCCTAACCCCTAACCCTAACCCTAACCCTAAACCCTAACCCTAACCCTAACCCTAACCCTAGCCCTAACCCTAGCCCTAAGTCGTACCCTAACCCTAATCCTAACCCTAACGCAACCTTAACCCTAAAACTAACCTTAGCCCTTAAAATTAACCTAATAGAAACCCTAACCCTAACTCCTAACCCTAAGCCTAACCTAAACCTAACCCTAACCCTAGCCGTAACCCTAACCCTAACCCTAACCCTAGCCCTAACCCTAACCCTAACCCTAACCCTAACCTTAGCCCTAACCCTAACCCCTAACCCCTAACCGTAACGCTAACCCTAAGCCTAACCCCTAACCCCTAACCCCAAACCCTAACCATAACCCTAAATCCTAACCCTAACCCTAACCCTAACCCTAGCCCTAACCCTAGCCCTAAGTC
>NC_134191.1:11974825-11982325 GCF_964188355.1 Buteo buteo
TAACCCTAACCCTAACCCTAGCCCCTAACCCTAACCCTAACCCTAACCCTAACCTTAGCCCTAACCCTAACCCCTAACCCCTAACCGTAACGGCTAACCCTAAGCCTAACCCCTAACCCCTAACCCCTAACCCTAACCCTAACCCTAAACCCTAACCCTAACCCTAACCCTAACCCTAGCCCTAACCCTAGCCCTAAGTCGTACCCTAACCCTAATCCTAACCCTAACCCAACCTTAACCCTAAAACTAACCTTAGCCCTTAAAACTAACCTAATAGAAACCCTAACCCTAACTCCTAACCCTAAGCCTAACCTAACCCTAACCCTAACCCTAGCTGTAACCCTAACCCTAGCCCTAACCCTAACCCTAACCCTAACCCTAACCTTAGCCCTAACCCTAACCCCTAACCCCTAACCGTAACGCTAACCCTAAGCCTAACCCCTAACCCCTAACCCCTAACCCTAACCCTAACCCTAAACCCTAACCCTAACCCTAACCCTAACCCCTAGCCCTAACCCTAGCCCTAAGTCGTACCCTAACCCTAATCCTAAGCCTAACCCAACCTTAACCCTAAAACTAACCTTAGCCCTTAAAACTAACCTAATAGAAACCCTAACCCTAACTCCTAACCCTAAGCCTAACCTAACCCTAACCCTAACCCTAGCCGTAACCCTAACCCCTAACCCTAACCCTAGCCCCTAACCCTAACCCCTAACCTTAGCCCTAACCCTAACCCCTAACCCCTAACCGTAACGCTAACCCTAAGCCTAACCCCTAACCCCTAACCCCTAACCCTAACCCTAACCCTAAACCCTAACCCTAACCCTAACCCTAACCCTAGCCTAACCCTAGCCCTAAGTCGTACCCTAACCCTAATCCTAACCCTAACGCAACCTTAACCCTATAGCTAACCTTAGCCCTTAAAACTAACCTAATAGAAACCCTAACCCTAACTCCTAACCCTAAGCCTAACCTAACCCTAACCCTAACCCTAGCCGTAACCCTAACCCTAACCCTAAACCCTAGCCCTAACCCTAACCCTAACCCTAACCCTAACCTTAGCCCTAACCCTAACCCCTAACCCCTAACCGTAACGCTAACCCTAAGCCTAACCCCTAACCCCTAACCCCTAACCCTAACCCTAACCCTAAACCCTAACCCTAACCCTAACCCTAACCCTAGCCCTAACCCTAGCCCTAAGTCGTACCCTAACCCTAATCCTAACCCGAACCCAACCTTAACCCTAAAACTAACCTTAGCCCTTAAAACTAACCTAATAGAAACCCTAAACCTAACTCCTAACCCTAAGCCTAACCTAACCCTAACCCTAACCCTAGCCGTAACCCTAACCCTAACCCTAACCCTAGCCCTAACCCTAACCCTAACCCTAACCCTAACCTTAGCACTAACCCTAACCCCTAACCCCTAACCGTAACGCTAACCCTAAGCCTAACCCCTAACCCCTAACCCCTAACCCTAACCATAACCCTAAACCCTAACCCTAACCCTAACCCTAACCCTAGCCCTAACCCTAGCCCTAAGTCGTACCCTAACCCTAATCCTAACCCTAACCCAACCTTAACCCTAAAACTAACCTTAGCCCTTAAAACTAACCTAATAGAAACCCTAACCCTAACTCCTAACCCTAAGCCTAACCTAACCCTAACCCTAACCCTAGCCGTAACCCTAACCCTAACCCTAACCCTAGCCCTAACCCTAACCCTAACCCTAACCCTAACCTTAGCCCTAACCCTAACCCATAACCCCTAACCGTAACGCTAACCCTAAGCCTAACCCCTAAACCCTAACCCTAACCCTAACCATAACCCTAAACCCTAACCCTAACCCTAACCCTAACCCTAGCCCTAACCCTAGCCCTAAGTCGTACCCTAACCCTAATCCTAACCCTAACCCAACCTTAACCCTATAGCTAACCTTAGCCCTTAAAACTAACCTAATAGAAACCCTAACCCTAACTCCTAACCCTAAGCCTAACCTAACCCTAACCCTAACCCTAGCCGTAACCCTAACCCTAACCCTAACCCTAGCCCTAACCCTAACCCTAACCTTAACCCTAACCTTAGCCCTAACCCTAACCCCTAACCCCTAACCGTAATGCTAACCCTAAGCCTAACCCCTAACCACTAACCCCTAACCCTAACCCTAACCCTAAACCCTAACCCTAACCCTAACCCTAACCCTAGCCCTAACCCTAGCCCTAAGTCGTACCCTAACCCTAATCCTAACCCTAACGCAACCTTAACCCTATAGCTAACCTTAGCCCTTAAAACTAACCTAATAGAAACCCTAACCCTAACTCCTAACCCTAAGCCTAACCTAACCCTAACCCTAACCCTAGCCGTAACCCTAACCCTAACCCTAACCCTAGCCCTAACCCTAACCCTAACCTTAGCCCTAACCCTAACCCCTAACCCCTAACCGTAACGCTAACCCTAAGCCTAACCCCTAACCCCTAACCCCTAACCCTAACCCTAACCCTAAACCCTAACCCTAACCCTAACCCTAACCCTAGCCCTAACCCTAGCCCTAAGTCGTACCCTAACCCTAATCCTAACCCTAACGCAACCTTAACCCTAAAACTAACCTTAGCCCTTAAAATTAACCTAATAGAAACCCTAACCCTAACTCCTAACCCTAAGCCTAACCTAACCCTAACCCTAACCCTAGCCGTAACCCTAACCCTAACCCTAACCCTAGCCCTAACCCTAACCCTAACCTTAGCCCTAACCCTAACCCCTAACCCCTAACCGTAACGCTAACCCTAAGCCTAACCCCTAACCCCTAACCCCTAACCCTAACCCTAACCCTAAACCCTAACCCTAACCCTAACCCTAACCCTAGCCCTAACCCTAGCCCTAAGTCGTACCCTAACCCTAATCCTAACCCTAACCCAACCTTAACCCTAAAACTAACCTTAGCCCTTAAAACTAACCTAATAGAAACCCTAACCCTAACTCCTAACCCTAAGCCTAACCTAACCCTAACCCTAACCCTAGCCGTAACCCTAACCCTAACCCTAACCCTAGCCCTAACCCTAACCCTAACCCTAACCCTAACCTTAGCCCTAACCCTAACCCCTAACCCCTAACCGTAACGCTAACCCTAAGCCTAACCCCTAACCCCTAACCCCTAACCCTAACCCTAACCCTAAACCCTAACCCTAACCCTAACCCTAACCCTAGCCCTAACCCTAGCCCTAAGTCGTACCCTAACCCTAATCCTAACCCTAACGCAACCTTAACCCTATAGCTAACCTTAGCCCTTAAAACTAACCTAATAGAAACCCTAACCCTAACTCCTAACCCTAAGCCTAACCTAACCCTAACCCTAACCCTAGCCGTAACCCTAACCCTAACCCTAACCCTAGCCCTAACCCTAACCCTAACCCTAACCCTAACCTTAGCCCTAACCCTAACCCCTAACCCCTAACCGTAACGCTAACCCTAAGCCTAACCCCTAACCCCTAACCCCTAACCCTAACCCTAACCCTAAACCCTAACCCTAACCCTAACCCTAACCCTAGCCCTAACCCTAGCCCTAAGTCGTACCCTAACCCTAATCCTAACCCGAACCCAACCTTAACCCTAAAACTAACCTTAGCCCTTAAAACTAACCTAATAGAAACCCTAACCCTAACTCCTAACCCTAAGCCTAACCTAACCCTAACCCTAACCCTAGCCGTAACCCTAACCCTAACCCTAACCCTAGCCCTAACCCTAACCCTAACCCTAACCCTAACCTTAGCCCTAACCCTAACCCCTAACCCCTAACCGTAACGCTAACCCTAAGCCTAACCCCTAACCCCTAACCCCTAACCCTAACCCTAACCCTAAACCCTAACCCTAACCCTAACCCTAACCCTAGCCCTAACCCTAGCCCTAAGTCGTACCCTAACCCTAATCCTAACCCTAACCCAACCTTAACCCTAAAACTAACCTTAGCCCTTAAAACTAACCTAATAGAAACCCTAACCCTAACTCCTAACCCTAAGCCTAACCTAACCCTAACCCTAACCCTAGCTGTAACCCTAACCCTAGCCCTAACCCTAACCCTAACCCTAACCCTAACCTTAGCCCTAACCCTAACCCCTAACCCCTAACCGTAACGCTAACCCTAAGCCTAACCCCTAACCCCTAACCCCTAACCCTAACCCTAACCCTAAACCCTAACCCTAACCCTAACCCTAACCCTAGCCCTAACCCTAGCCCTAAGTCGTACCCTAACCCTAATCCTAAGCCTAACCCAACCTTAACCCTAAAACTAACCTTAGCCCTTAAAACTAACCTAATAGAAACCCTAACCCTAACTCCTAACCCTAAGCCTAACCTAACCCTAACCCTAACCCTAGCCGTAACCCTAACCCTAACCCTAACCCTAGCCCTAACCCTAACCCTAACCTTAGCCCTAACCCTAACCCCTAACCCCTAACCGTAACGCTAACCCTAAGCCTAACCCCTAACCCCTAACCCCTAACCCTAACCCTAACCCTAAACCCTAACCCTAACCCTAACCCTAACCCTAGCCCTAACCCTAGCCCTAAGTCGTACCCTAACCCTAATCCTAACCCTAACGCAACCTTAACCCTATAGCTAACCTTAGCCCTTAAAACTAACCTAATAGAAACCCTAACCCTAACTCCTAACCCTAAGCCTAACCTAACCCTAACCCTAACCCTAGCCGTAACCCTAACCCTAACCCTAACCCTAGCCCTAACCCTAACCCTAACCCTAACCCTAACCTTAGCCCTAACCCTAACCCCTAACCCCTAACCGTAACGCTAACCCTAAGCCTAACCCCTAACCCCTAACCCCTAACCCTAACCCTAACCCTAAACCCTAACCCTAACCCTAACCCTAACCCTAGCCCTAACCCTAGCCCTAAGTCGTACCCTAACCCTAATCCTAACCCGAACCCAACCTTAACCCTAAAACTAACCTTAGCCCTTAAAACTAACCTAATAGAAACCCTAAACCTAACTCCTAACCCTAAGCCTAACCTAACCCTAACCCTAACCCTAGCCGTAACCCTAACCCTAACCCTAACCCTAGCCCTAACCCTAACCCTAACCCTAACCCTAACCTTAGCACTAACCCTAACCCCTAACCCCTAACCGTAACGCTAACCCTAAGCCTAACCCCTAACCCCTAACCCCTAACCCTAACCATAACCCTAAACCCTAACCCTAACCCTAACCCTAACCCTAGCCCTAACCCTAGCCCTAAGTCGTACCCTAACCCTAATCCTAACCCTAACCCAACCTTAACCCTAAAACTAACCTTAGCCCTTAAAACTAACCTAATAGAAACCCTAACCCTAACTCCTAACCCTAAGCCTAACCTAACCCTAACCCTAACCCTAGCCGTAACCCTAACCCTAACCCTAACCCTAGCCCTAACCCTAACCCTAACCCTAACCCTAACCTTAGCCCTAACCCTAACCCATAACCCCTAACCGTAACGCTAACCCTAAGCCTAACCCCTAAACCCTAACCCTAACCCTAACCATAACCCTAAACCCTAACCCTAACCCTAACCCTAACCCTAGCCCTAACCCTAGCCCTAAGTCGTACCCTAACCCTAATCCTAACCCTAACCCAACCTTAACCCTATAGCTAACCTTAGCCCTTAAAACTAACCTAATAGAAACCCTAACCCTAACTCCTAACCCTAAGCCTAACCTAACCCTAACCCTAACCCTAGCCGTAACCCTAACCCTAACCCTAACCCTAGCCCTAACCCTAACCCTAACCTTAACCCTAACCTTAGCCCTAACCCTAACCCCTAACCCCTAACCGTAATGCTAACCCTAAGCCTAACCCCTAACCACTAACCCCTAACCCTAACCCTAACCCTAAACCCTAACCCTAACCCTAACCCTAACCCTAGCCCTAACCCTAGCCCTAAGTCGTACCCTAACCCTAATCCTAACCCTAACGTAACATTAACCCTAAAACTAACCTTAGCCCTTAAAATTAACCTAATAGAAACCCTAACCCTAACTCCTAACCCTAAGCCTAACCTAACCCTAACCCTAACCCTAGCCGTAACCCTAACCCTAACCCTAACCCTAGCCCTAGCCCTAACCCTAACCCTAACCCTAACCCTAACCTTAGCCCTAACCCTAACCCCTAACCCCTAACCGTAACGCTAACCCTAAGCCTAACCCCTAACCCCTAACCCCTAACCCTAACCCTAACCCTAAACCCTAACCCTAACCCTAACCCTAACCCTAGCCCTAACCCTAGCCCTAAGTCGTACCCTAACCCTAATCCTAACCCTAACGCAACCTTAACCCTAAAACTAACCTTAGCCCTTAAAATTAACCTAATAGAAACCCTAACCCTAACTCCTAACCCTAAGCCTAACCTAAACCTAACCCTAACCCTAGCCGTAACCCTAACCCTAACCCTAACCCTAGCCCTAACCCTAACCCTAACCCTAACCCTAACCTTAGCCCTAACCCTAACCCCTAACCCCTAACCGTAACGCTAACCCTAAGCCTAACCCCTAACCCCTAACCCCTAACCCTAACCATAACCCTAAATCCTAACCCTAACCCTAACCCTAACCCTAGCCCTAACCCTAGCCCTAAGTCGTACCCTAACCCTAATCCTAACCCGAACCCAACCTTAACCCTAAAACTAACCTTAGCCCTTAAAACTAACCTAATAGAAACCCTAACCCTAACTCCTAACCCTAAGCCTAACCTAACCCTAACCCTAACCCTAGCCGTAACCCTAACCCTAACCCTAACCCTAGCCCTAACCCTAACCCTAACCCTAACCCTAACCTTAGCCCTAACCCTAACCCCTAACCCCTAACCGTAACGCTAACCCTAAGCCTAACCCCTAACCCCTAACCCCTAACCCTATCCCTAACCCTAAACCCTAACCCTAACCCTAACCCTAACCCTAGCCCTATCCCTAGCCCTAAGTCATACCCTAACCCTAATCCTAACCCTAACCCAACCTTAACCCTAAAACTAACCTTAGCCCTTAAAACTAACCTAATAGAAACCCTAACCCTAACTCCTAACCCTAAGCCTAACCTAACCCTAACCCTATCCCTAGCCGTAACCCTAACCCTAACCCTAACCCTAGCCGTAACCCTAACCCTAACCCTAACCCTAACCTTAGCCCTAACCCTAACCCCTAACCCCTAACCGTAACGCTAACCCTAAGCCTAACCCCTAACCCCTAACCCCTAACCCTAACCCTAACCCTAAACCCTAACCCTAACCCTAACCCTAACCCTAGCCCTAACCCTAGCCCTAAGTCGTACCCTAACCCTAATCCTAACCCTAACCCAACCTTAACCCTAAAACTAACCTTAGCCCTTAAAACTAACCTAATAGAAACCCTAACCCTAACTCCTAACCCTAAGCCTAACCTAACCCTAACCCTAACCCTAGCCGTAACCCTAACCCTAACCCTAACCCTAGCCCTAACCCTAACCCTAACCCTAACCCTAACCTTAGCCC
>NC_134191.1:11987325-11993325 GCF_964188355.1 Buteo buteo
TAAGTCGTACCCTAACCCTAATCCTAACCCTAACGCAACCTTAACCCTATAACTAACCTTAGCCCTTAAAACTAACCTAATAGAAACCCTAACCTTAACTCCTAACCCTAAGCCTAACCTAACCCTAACCCTAACCCTAGCCGTAACCCTAACCCTAACCCTAACCCTAGCCCTAACCCTAACCCTAACCCTAACCCTAACCTTAGCCCTAACCCTAACCCCTAACCCCTAACCGTAACGCTAACCCTAAGCCTAACCCCTAACCCCTAACCCCTAACCCTACCCATAACCCTAAACCCTAACCCTAACCCTAACCCTAACCCTAGCCCTAACCCTAGCCCTAAGTCGTACCCTAACCCTAATCCTAACCCGAACCCAACCTTAACCCTAAAACTAACCTTAGCCCTTAAAACTAACCTAATAGAAACCCTAACCCTAACTCCTAACCCTAAGCCTAACCTAACCCTAACCCTAACCCTAGCCGTAACCCTAACCCTAACCCTAACCCTAGCCCTAACCCCTAACCCCTAACCCTAACCTTAACCCTAAACCCTAACCCTAACCCTAACCCTAATCCTAGCCCTAACCCTAGCCCTAAGTCGTACCCTAACCCTAATCCTAACCCTAACCCAACCTTAACCCTAAAACTAACCTTAGCCCTTAAAACTAAGCTAATAGAAACCCTAACCCTAACTCCTAACCCTAAGCCTAACCTAACCCTAACCCTAACCCTAGCCGTAACCCTAACCCTAACCCTAGCCCTAACCCTAACCCTAACCCTAAACCTAACCTTAGCATTAACCCTAACCCATAACCCCTAACCGTAACGCTAACCCTAAGCCTAACCCCTAAACCCTAACCCCTAACCCTAACCATAACCCTAAACCCTAAGCCTAACCCTAACCATAAACCTAGCCCTAACCCTAGCCCTAAGTCGTACCCTAACCCTAATCCTAACCCTAACGCAACCTTAACCCTATAACTAACCTTAGCCCTTAAAACTAACCTAATAGAAACCCTAACCTTAACTCCTAACCCTAAGCCTAACCTAACCCTAACCCTAACCCTAGCCGTAACCCTAACCCTAGCCCTAACCCTAACCCTAACCCTAACCCTAACCTTAGCACTAACCCTAACCCCTAACCCCTAACCGTAACGCTAACCCTAAGCCTAACCCCTAACCCCTAACCCCTAACCCTACCCATAACCCTAAACCCTAACCCTAACCCTAACCCTAACCCTAGCCCTAACCCTAGCCCTAAGTCGTACCCTAACCCTAATCCTAACCCTAACACAACCTTAACCCTATAACTAACCTTAGCCCTTAAAACTAAACTAATAGAAACCCTAACCTTAACTCCTAACCCTAAGCCTAACCTAACCCTAACCCTAAGCCTAGCCGTAACCCTAACCCTAACCCTAACCCTAGCCCTAACCCCTAACCCCTAACCCTAACCTTAACCCTAAACCCTAACCCTAACCCTAACCCTAATCCTAGCCCTAACCCTAGCCCTAAGTCGTACCCTAACCCTAATCCTAACCCTAACCCAACCTTAACCCTAAAACTAACCTTAGCCCTTAAAACTAAGCTAATAGAAACCCTAACCCTAACTCCTAACCCTAAGCCTAACCTAACCCTAACCCTAACCCTAGCCGTAACCCTAACCCTAACCCTAGCCCTAACCCTAACCCTAACCCTAAACCTAACCTTAGCATTAACCCTAACCCATAACCCCTAACCGTAACGCTAACCCTAAGCCTAACCCCTAAACCCTAACCCCTAACCCTAACCATAACCCTAAACCCTAAGCCTAACCCTAACCATAAACCTAGCCCTAACCCTAGCCCTAAGTCGTACCCTAACCCTAATCCTAACCCTAACGCAACCTTAACCCTATAACTAACCTTAGCCCTTAAAACTAACCTAATAGAAACCCTAACCTTAACTCCTAACCCTAAGCCTAACCTAACCCTAACCCTAACCCTAGCCGTAACCCTAACCCTAGCCCTAACCCTAACCCTAACCCTAACCCTAACCTTAGCACTAACCCTAACCCCTAACCCCTAACCGTAACGCTAACCCTAAGCCTAACCCCTAACCCCTAACCCCTAACCCTACCCATAACCCTAAACCCTAACCCTAACCCTAACCCTAACCCTAGCCCTAACCCTAGCCCTAAGTCGTACCCTAACCCTAATCCTAACCCTAACACAACCTTAACCCTATAACTAACCTTAGCCCTTAAAACTAAACTAATAGAAACCCTAACCTTAACTCCTAACCCTAAGCCTAACCTAACCCTAACCCTAACCCTAGCCGTAACCCTAACCCTAGCCCTAACCCTAACCGTAACCCTAACCCTAACCTTAGCCCTAACCCTAACCCCTAACCCCTAACCGTAACGCTAACCCTAAGCCTAACCCCTAACCCCTAACCCCTAACCCTAACCATAACCCTAAACCCTAACCCTAACCCTAACCCTAACCCTAGCCCTAACCCTAGCCCTAAGTCGTACCCTAACCCTAATCCTAACCCGAACCCAACCTTAACCCTAAAACTAACCTTAGCCCTTAAAACTAACCTAATAGAAACCCTAACCCTAACTCCTAACCCTAAGCCTAACCTAACACTAACCCTAACCCTAGCCGTAACCCTAACCCTAACCCTAACCCTAGCCCTAACCCTAACCCTAACCCTAACCCTAACCTTAGCCCTAACCCTAACCCCTAACCCCTAACCGTAACGCTAACCCTAAGCCTAACCCCTAACCCCTAACCCCTAACCCTAACCATAACCCTAAACCCTAACCCTAACCCTAACCCTAACCCTAGCCCTAACCCTAGCCCTAGGTCGTACCCTAACCCTAATCCTAACCCTAACGCAACCTTAACCCTATAAGTAACGTTAGCCCTTAAAACTAACCTAATAGAAACCCTAACCCTAACTCCTAACCCTAAGCCTAACCTAACCCTAACCCTAACCCTAGCCGTAACCCTAACCCTAACCCTAACCCTAGCCCTAACCCTAACCCTAACCCTAACCCTAACCTTAGCCCTAACCCTAACCCCTAACCCCTAACCGTAACGCTAACCCTAAGCCTAACCCCTAACCCCTAACCCCTAACCCTAACCCTAACCCTAAACCCTAACCCTAACCCTAACCCTAACCCTAGCCCTAACCCTAGCCCTAAGTCGTACCCTAACCCTAATCCTAACCCTAACCCAACCTTAACCCTATAGCTAACCTTAGCCCTTAAAACTAACCTAATAGAAACCCTAACCCTAACTCCTAACCCTAAGCCTAACCTAACCCTAACCCTAACCCTAGCCGTAACCCTAACCCTAACCCTAACCCTAGCCCTAACCCTAACCCTAACCTTAGCCCTAACCCTAACCCCTAACCCCTAACCGTAACGCTAACCCTAAGCCTAACCCCTAACCCCTAACCCCTAACCCTAACCATAACCCTAAACCCTAACCCTAACCCTAACCCTAACCCTAGCCCTAACCCTAGCCCTAAGTCGTACCCTAACCCTAATCCTAACCCGAACCCAACCTTAACCCTAAAACTAACCTTAGCCCTTAAAACTAACCTAATAGAAACCCTAAACCTAACTCCTAACACTAAGCCTAACCTAACCCTAACCCTAACCCTAGCCGTAACCCTAACCCTAACCCTAACCCTAGCCCTAACCCTAACCCTAAACCTAACCCTAACCTTAGCCCTAACCCTAACCCATAACCCCTAACCGTAACGCTAACCCTAAGCCTAACCCCTAACCCCTAACCCCTAACCCTAACCATAACCCTAAACCCTAACCCTAACCCTAACCCTAACCCTAGCCCTAACCCTAGCCCTAGGTCGTACCCTAACCCTAATCCTAACCCTAACGCAACCTTAACCCTATAACTAACGTTAGCCCTTAAAACTAACCTAATAGAAACCCTAACCCTAACTCCTAACCCTAAGCCTAACCTAACCCTAACCCTAACCCTAGCCGTAACCCTAACCCTAACCCTAACCCTAGCCCTAACCCTAACCCTAACCCTAACCCTAACCTTAGCCCTAACCCTAACCCCTAACCCCTAACCGTAACGCTAACCCTAAGCCTAACCCCTAACCCCTAACCCCTAACCCTAACCATAACCCTAAACCCTAACCCTAACCCTAACCCTAACCCTAGCCCTAACCCTAGCCCTAAGTCGTACCATAACCCTAATCCTAACCCTAACCCAACCTTAACCCTAAAACTAACCTTAGCCCTTAAAACTAACCTAATAGAAACCCTAAACCTAACTCCTAACCCTAAGCGTAACCTAACTCTAACCCTAACCCTAGCCGTAACCCTAACCCTAACCCTAACCCTAGCCCTAACCCTAACCCTAACCCTAACCCTAACCTTAGCCCTAACCCTAACCCCTAACCCCTAACCGTAACGCTAACCCTAAGCCTAACCCCTAAACCCTAACCCCTATCCCTAACCATAACCCTAAACCCTAACCCTAACCCTAACCCTAACCCTAGCCCTAACCCTAGCCCTAAGTCGTACCCTAACCCTAATCCTAACCCTAACCCAACCTTAACCCTATAGCTAACCTTAGCCCTTAAAACTAACCTAATAGAAACCCTAACCCTAACTCCTAACCCTAAGCCTAACCTAACCCTAACCCTAACCCTAGCCGTAACCCTAACCCTAACCCTAACCCTAGCCCTAACCCTAACCCTAACCTTAGCCCTAACCCTAACCCCTAACCCCTAACCGTAACGCTAACCCTAAGCCTAACCCCTAACCCCTAACCCCTAACCCTAACCCTAACCCTAAACCCTAACCCTAACCCTAACCCTAACCCTAGCCCTAACCCTAGCCCTAAGTCGTACCCTAACCCTAATCCTAACCCGAACCCAACCTTAACCCTAAAACTAACCTTAGCCCTTAAAACTAACCTAATAGAAACCCTAAACCTAACTCCTAACCCTAAGCCTAACCTAACCCTAACCCTAACCCTAGCCGTAACCCTAACCCTAACCCTAACCCTAGCCCTAACCCTAACCCTAACCCTAACCCTAACCTTAGCCCTAACCCTAACCCCTAACCCCTAACCGTAACGCTAACCCTAAGCCTAACCCCTAACCCCTAACCCCTAACCCTAAACCTAACCCTAAACCCTAACCCTAACCCTAGCCCTAACCCTAGCCCTAAGTCGTACCCTAACCCTAATCCTAAGCCTAACCCAACCTTAACCCTAAAACTAACCTTAGCCCTTAAAACTAACCTAATAGAAACCCTAACCCTAACTCCTAACCCTAAGCCTAACCTAACCCTAACCCTAACCCTAGCCGTAACCCTAACCCTAACCCTAACCCTAGCCCTAACCCTAACCCTAACCCTAACCCTAACCTTAGCCCTAACCCTAACCCATAACCCCTAACCGTAACGCTAACCCTAAGCCTAACCCCTAACCCCTAACCCCTAACCCTAACCCTAATCCTAACCCTAACCCTAACCCTAACCGTAGCCCTAAGTCGTACCCTAACCCTAATCCTAACCCTAACCCAACCTTAACCCTAAAACTAACCTTAGCCCTTAAAACTAACCTAATAGAAACCCTAACCCTAACTCCTAACCCTAAGCCTAACCTAACCCTAACCCTAACCCTAGCCGTAACCCTAACCCTAACCCTAGCCCTAACCCTAACCCTAACCCTAACCCTAACCTTAGCACTAACCCTAACCCATAACCCCTAACCGTAACGCTAACCCTAAGCCTAACCCCTAACCCCTAACCCCTAACCCTACCCATAACCCTAAACCCTAACCCTAACCCTAACCCTAACCCTAGCCCTAACCCTAGCCCTAAGTCGTACCCTAACCCTAATCCTAACCCGAACCCAACCTTAACCCTAAAACTAACCTTAGCCCTTAAAACTAACCTAATAGAAACCCTAACCCTAACTCCTAACACTAAGCCTAACCTAACCCTAACCCTAACCCTAGCCGTA